>NC_057813.1:133743062-133998802 GCF_018294505.1 Triticum aestivum
CAAAACTTAACAAAACCTTCGTGAGATCCGTTAGTATAATAAAGTAAATCACCACTCTAAGTACTGTTGCAAACCCATTCATATTTTATCATTGCATTATACCTAATGTATTCTTTTTTACCCCCCAATACAATCCATAGAATCATCAAAAATAAGCACAGAATGCAACAACAACAGAATCTATCAAAAACATAATAGTTTGTAGTAATATGGACTTTGTCCACACTTGTGTAACTCCAAAAATTCTTAAAATTTAAGACAATGCTAGGCAATTTGTATATCATTCTTGTGTACAGAAATCCGGAATTTACCACGCTTATGTGATTTTTAATAATTTTGTTAATGGGTGCAAAAGTTTCTGTTTTTCAACAAGATCAAATCGACTATCACCCAACATGATCCAAAGGCTTTACTTGGAACAAACACTAACTAAAACACAAAAACATAATCATAACAGTAGCATAATTGTGCAAACACTCAAAAATAGAATTTTTTTTTGAATATTTTATTTTATTAGTTGGGTTGCCTCCCAACAAGCTCTTTCTTTATAGCCATTAAGATAGGCTTTGAGATTTCAATGATGCTCACATGAAAGATAAGAACTGAAATACGAGGAGAGCATCATGTAGCATGTGAAAATCACATTTAATTCTAACATACTTCCTATGCATAGGCATTTTATAGGAGAACAATTTATCAAGACAATAAAAACCTAGCATATGCAAGGAAGGAGAAAGAAACAATAACAATCTCAACATGAAGAGAGGTAATTTAGTAACATGAAAATTTCTACAACCATATTTTCCTCTCTCATAATAATTACATGTAGGAACATATTCAAATTCAACAATATAGCTATCACATAAAATTTTCTCTTCATTATCCTCATGCATAAAAGTTTTGTAATCTTTGAAGATAGTGGGATTAATATCAAGTAAATTCATGACCTCTCCAAACACACTTTTATCAAAAAAATTCACAAGATTGATAATTCTACAAAGTAGTGGGATCATTAATACCTAAGGTTGACACTCTTCCAAACCCACTTTCAATATTATTGCAAACATTATTATCAATATCATATTCATCATGAGGCTTAAATAAATTTTCAAGATCATAAGAAGCATCACCCCAATCATGATAATTACAAAGAGTAGTGGACATAGCAAAATTAGCATCCCCAAGCTTAGGGTTTTGCATATCATTAACATAATTGACATTAATAGAATTTATAATAACATCATTGCAATCGTGCGTTTCATTCAAGGAACTATCATGAACCACTTTATAAATTTCTTCTTCTAGCACTTCATCATAATTTCCAGATTCATGATTTTCAAGCAAGACTTCATAGATATAATCAAGTGCACTCAACTCACTAGCAATTGGTTCAACGTGATTGAATCTTTTGAAAAGACTAGCAAGTGGATGAGGATCCATATTAATATGTTTTTAGTAAGCGAAGATGCAAGCAAATGGAAGACACATGGCACACAAGCAAAGAGGCACATAAAAAGGAAAATATTTTTGTGTTTTTCTAAAAATGTTTTACAAGTGGGGGAGATGAAAACGAGAGGCAAATGGAAAATAAAGTAATTGCAAGGAGATGAGATTTGTGATTGGGAACCTTATAGATGTTGATGATGTCTCCCCGGCAACAACGCCAGTAATTCCTTTTGATGCGGCTTGAAACTGCATTGGTATTTCCCCAAAGATGAAGGGATGATGCAGTACAGCTACCGTAGGTATTTCCCTCAGATATAAATCCAAGGTTATGAATCTAGTAGGAGAACCAAGCAACACAATGTAAACGGTACCTGCACACAAAGAACAAATACTTGCAATCTGACGCGTAAGAGGGGTTGTCAATCCCTCCACGGTAAAAAAGATAGATTAAATTATAATCCCTCTGTCCCAAAATAAGTGTCTCGACTTTGTACCAACTCTAGTACAAAGTTGTACTAAGCTTGAGACACTTAATTTGAGACGGAGGGAGTATGAGATTGGATAAATAGGTCTAGCAAGAACACAAAATAAAATAAGTAAAGAAAAAGTGTAACAAGGTATTTTTGGGTTTTTGAAAATATAGATCTGAAAACAATATGATAAAAGATAGACCTGGGGGCCGTAGATTTCACTAGTGGGTTCTCTTGAGAAAATAGCATACGATGGGTAAACAAATTACTGTTGGGCAATGATAGAAGATCAAATAATTATGACGATATCCAAGGCAATGATCATGTATATAGGCATCACGTTCAAGATTAGTAGACCGACTCCTGCCTGCTTCTACTACTATTACTTCACACATCGACCGCTATCCAGCATGCATCTAGTGTATTAAGTTCACAGAGAAACAGAGTAATGCAATAAGAACGATGAAATGATGTAGACAAGATCTATTCATGTAGGAATAGGCCCCATCTTTTTATCCTTAATAGGAACGATACATACGTGCCTCGCTACTCCTTCTGTCACTGGGTGAGGACACCGCAAGATCGAACCCATCACAAAGCACCTCTTCCCATTAGAAGAAAAAACGATCTAGTCGGCCTAACTAAACCGAAGATTCGGAGAAGAAATACGAGGCTATAAATAATCATGCATATAAGAGATCAAAGAAAACTCAAATAATATTCATGGATATAGAACTAATCATAAACTCGAACTTCATCGAATCCCAACAAACACACCGCAAAAAACCATTACAGCAAATAGATCTCCAGGAACAATGAGGAGAACATTGTATTGAGAATCAGAAAGAGAGAAGAAGACATCTAGCTACTGCCTATGGACCAGTAGGTCTATGGTGAACTACTCACGCATCATCGAAGGAGCACCAATGACGATGATGAACCCCTCTATGATCGTGTTCCCCTCCGGCAGAGTTGCAGAATAGGGCTCTAGATTGGACTCGTGGTTCTGAAACTTGCGACGACTGAAATTGTGTTTCGTCGACTCACCTAGGGTTTCTGGAATATTTGAGTATTTATATAGCTGAGAGACGGTGGAGGAGACCCCCGTGGGCCCCACAACCCATCAGGGCCCAGGGGCCTCTGGCGCGCCATGATGTCTTCTGTCTTGTGGGCCCCATGGGCCTTCCCTCTGGTGCTTCCTTGACTCCCAAGTTGTCTTCTAGTCCAAAAAAAATCTCCAAAAAGTTTCGCTGCGTTTGGACTCCGTTTGGTACTGAATTCTGCGAAGTAAAAACAAGCAAAAACAACTACTGGCACCGGACACTATGTCAATAGGTTAGTCCCCAGAAATGATATCAAGTTACTATAAAATGATTATAAAATATCCAAAAATAATAATATAACATCATGGAACAATAAAAAAATTATAGATACGTTGGGGACATATCAATGATTATTTCAATTGTATGATTTCCAAAGGTCCTAGTAGTATAATCTTTTAATTTGATTGATATTTTTTTCTTCTGAAATTCGGCAGGCAAACCTACAAGGATGTCAATGGTACATACAAAGCAAACTTGCTTATCCTGGTGCCACTGAACTGTTCCAAAGGAGAGATCAGCGGCGGAGGCAGGGGACCAGCCAGGGCCCCGACCCTCCCCAAGATCAGCTACCCCTTGTATTTTTAATACCAACAATACCGATTCCATTATATTTTCTATATTTATATATTGCCTCCTCCCTGTGAACATCAGTAATTAATGAATCATGCCTCCGCTATTGGAAGAGAGGGGTGCGAACAAGCAATGGCACGCTTGAAATTATACGCATCAAAAAGTATTTGTTACAGTGTGAAGCTTCGTCGAAGACATTGGCCTTGTAGAATGGATGTTTCGCTTTAAAATTGCAACGCTTGTTGTTTCTTAGATGTAGTACAGTCATGTGGAGTTTGGGAAATGAGTCCATTTTTTTTGTCTTGGTTAAAAGCTAGTCTGTTGGACCTAAAAGCTTGGATGTTTTCTTACCAGTTCTATGGAAATGAAAGTAAAGACGACTGGTTCCTAATCGAAAAGGAAATCCAACTTGCAAATTCTTAGGCTGTTAGCGAACAATTTTTTCTTGCACATCTAATCCACTCAACACGGCAAAGATAATCTCCATCCTTTGTAGTTGAAAGTTGAAACTCAATACTCCTACTGGAAAATTACATTATGAAAGTAAAGCGATGAAAGTATTTTGAACAAATCTATTTAACAATGATATTATTGCATGGATTGAAATTAGAGCATTGAGAACTTTGGGGAAGTGGTAGTAGTTGTTATAACCAGTTGGTGAGCGTTTCTTCGGGAGCCTCCCAACGATCATTTGGGGTGGGCTGAGAGCACGCCATTTGGCACGCTCTCAGCCGCTGCCACGTATCGCGCTCGGGACGCTCCTCCCGAATTTTATTTTTTTCTAAAAAAATACACATGCGTTTTTGACTTTTTAGACGGTTTTCCCTGGGTTTTTGGTTTTACTATGGTCTTTCTAAGCTTTTGGACATTTTTTTCGAAAATATATATTTTTTGCGTGAAAAAATGCACTTTTGCTTCCGCGAGAGACATGGTTTTGCTTTCGCAAGAGGCACGACCGTACCTCTCGGAAAAAAAACATGTTTTCTATTTTTTCTCCTTCTACGAGAGGCACGGCCGTGCCTCTCGGAAACGAGAAAAAAAATGTGTTTTCTCTTTTTCTTTTTTTTTCATGAGAAGCACGGTTTTGCTTCTGCGAGAGGTATGGTTTTGCTTCCGCGAGAGGCATGCCGGGCCTCTCAGAAGCGAAAAAACATATTTTTTTTCTTTCGTGTGAGGCATGGTTTTGCTTCCGCGAGAGGCACGGCAGAGCCTCTCGGAAACGGCTTCCGGAAAGGGAAAAACGTGTTCCTTGTTTTTTCATCCGTTTTTTTTCGTGAAAAAGTTCGTCAAAACCTATCATCATGAGATCTAGTTTTGAAGATCTCGATGTGAGAAATCCAATGGTGAAAACGGTTCGAGATTTAGATGCACAGTTTAAGAGATAAAATGTTTTGATAAACAGATCTATAAAAAAAAGGAAAAACTCCCAAGTTGTGGCAAGTGGCACACATGCAGCGTACCACTTGTCACAACCTGAGGAGATGGTAGCGATCTTTGGAAGGAGTACTTGTTAATTAGTGCTTTCCCTGTTCCACAACATAGGTACATAGTCAGGCCTGTCGATGAGGGGGCCAATGTAGCCGACCGCACAGGGCCCCATAATCATGGGGCCCTGATTCGAGATAAAAAACAAGAGGTGAACCGCCTGCGCACAGCCTGCTACATCTAGAGCAATGAAGCTCCTATATGGCGCCTTCAGCGCCAGAAAACTTAGGTGGCGCACACTAGAGATACTTATTGGGCCTCGGCCCACTATTCCTTCACTCGTTCTCCCGCTCGCCACTACTCCTTCTCACGTTCGCTATAAATTTTCTTTTGTTCGATTTTTTTCTGGTCCTTGCTTTCTCTTGCAACACTTAAAACAAGAAAAAGAATAGAAACTAGAAAAAAATGGAAATAGTTCATTGATTTGAAAAAAAAGTTCATGACTTTAATTTTTTTATTTGAATTTAAAAAATAGTTCATTGATTCGTAAAAAGTTAATCGTTTTAGAAAATAAATTCATCCATTTTCAAAAAAGTCCAAGAAATTTATAAAAAGCTCATCAATTTTGAATTTTTCCATAGATTTTAAAAAGTTCATAGTTTTTTAAAACCATTTCATTTAATTTGAAAGAAGTTAATCATTTTTAAAAAAAAGTTCATCGAATTTGAAGAAAGTTCAATAAATTTTAGAAAAACTTCATCAATTTTGAGCAAAGTTCATAGTTTTTGAAAAATAGTTCATTGAATTTGAAAAAATCATCATTTTTTAAAAATTTCATCATTTTTGAAAAAAGTTCATCGAATTTGAAAAAAGTTCATAACATTTAGAAAAAGTTCATAAAATTTGGAAAAATATTATAGGAATAGAAAAAACGAGCAAGAAAAAAAAAGAACCGGACGGAAAACTTCCCAGCGAACCGAGAGAAACCAGTTTAGAAGCTTCCCAAAACCGGGGCTTCCCACAAACAGGAGAAAATATAAAAAGGAAAACAGAATATGTTTACATCGGTTGAGTTACCCTAGTGGTCAATGCGCTAGGATGAGAAACCGTCGTCTCCACGTACGGTTCTTCTTTTACCTTTCATCCAGAAAAAAAAAAGATAAATAGACCAGCCCAGCTAAAATTAATCGGCGCCTGCAGTGCCGAATAGGGTTTGCCGTCCTCCTCCGTCCACGCACATGTGCCGCCTCACAATCTCCCATGCTCCTGCGCGAAGAAGCCAAAAACAGCTGGTCCATTGAGACACCGCCGCCGCCGGCTGCTCTACCGCTGTCTAGTCCCGGAAAAGAATTCTATGAAATCAGATCTCACGGGTTAGTAGGTGAGACCCATTCTGATGAATGACACGTGGCATTCGCAAATCACAAAGCATCTAATCTTCCTCCACCCCCCCTTCCCCCTGATTTCAGGTGGGGATGGAGTATATGCTTTGTGATTTGTGAATGCCACATGTCATCCATCAAGACGGGTCTCACCTGCAAACCGTGAGAACTGGTCATATAATTTTTTTCCCATTGTTTCTGGCAGTGCTCCCCTTCCTCCGCATTGCCGCGGCGGCCGTGGTGCTGCTGCCGCCGGGCGCTGGCCCTACCTCAGTCACGCCCAAAACGGGCCGTGCGTCCAAATCTGAGAAACACCGGCACTGCTCGCCTCCTCGGCCACTGATCAATGGGTAATTTCTTTGACCGTGACAGGCAAACAACAATACAAGATGTGACATGATGTATGTGTTCATTTCCAGATTGATGATTTTTAACATTGAACTGATACTGAATCGGAAAACACATGTACGTATGGATTAAATGAAAGATGATGCATATTTATATCATTTATTTCTTGTTACAAAGAATAAATAAGATGCAGATATTTTTTCACTGGTGGCGTGCAACAACAGTCAAGGACATATGGGAGGAATATGGATGAAGCAAACTATTGACTTGGTATTCTTTTGTCTCCCTTATTATTATTTATATTTTTGTCATGTATTATCTATTTTGTTTGATCATTAAGTATTGAGTTTAAGTTCTATATATATAGCGCAGTTGAGCAAATTTTTGTGTGCTTTCGCATGAGGTGTTTCTTGGATAGCTATGAGACATTTTTTTAGATAGTCCTTCAGTATACACAAAATTAAAATTTTATTTGCATTTTGCCTCGGGTCCCCAAATTCTTGGAGACGGCCTTGTACATAATCAACATTATGACACTGGTTGTATGCAGTATCCACAATACATAATTCGAAGGGTGATAATTAAAGCCTCTATTTAGAAAAAAACATGAACAATATTGGAGTATGTTTCTTGGCCGCCTGCCATTTAACCGAGGCCATACTCTACACCTCCTTAGGAACATCTATTGGGTAGCGATAGATGCAATCTTGCCATGCCTTATCAGCGTTGTTTGCTGGCTGGATGCACTTCAACACCGCACTGTTACACTTGTATCCTGAGCCAAACCCAATCATCCAAACTCGGTCCCCCTTCTTCATTCGACCCTTGGCCTCACTGTAGGCCAGCTCATACCATACCGAGCTACTCGATGTGTTCCCAAACCTGTGAAGTGTCATCCTTGATGGCTCAACATGCTCATCTAGCAGACCGAGGCTACGCTGCACTGCATCAATCACCGCCCGTCCACCCGCATGGACGCACAAATGGTTGAAAGCTGTGCAGAAATCGGGCACATATGGCTTGGCGGTTCCATTTAGCACCTTCTCTGAGATGGATGAGAGAAAAATTGCAATCTTGACTGACAAAGGAAGAATAAGAGGTCCAACCGTGATGATGTTAGCCCTGAGAGCCTTGCCGGCGACGTCCACAAGGTTCTTGGATAAATTGAGACCAAGATTCCCCATGTCATCTTCCTCATGGAACACACATTGGTATGCATTGTCTTGGTACCCGGTGCATGTCCGAATCACGTGCGCTAGCTGAAAACGAGCTTTGGTACCCGAGGTTGAGAGGAGCACCGCGGAGCCACCCATGCGGAACAACATGTTGAACACCTGCATTTCACGCTTCCTCCCAGTGTAGTAGGTCCTATTCATGATCTCCGTGGACACAACCAAGGCATGCGCGTCGGCGGAGGCGGTCTGCAAGAGGTCCTTCGCAAGACCCACCGCGATTAGCCCTGCGCTGCAGCCCATCCCAGAGAGTTGCACGTTGCAGATATCATCTCGAAGCTTGTATCTTCTCATGATCATGTCAGCGAGCGACGGAGTTGGGTTGAAGACGCTGCAGTTCACGACGAGTATGGAGATGGCATCAAGGTTGATAGATGTCTTCACGAGCAGGTCATCTATGGCCGTGAAGATGGACAGTTCCGCCTCTGCACGGGCTTCGCTTAAACAATAATAAGGTGGGATATAGTGGTGGGGAGGCGGGAGGCACGTCTCGTCACCAAGTCCTGACCGTTCAGAAATACGGCTCAAGAAGCGATGGTTGTCGTTGTCGTTGTCGTCTGACCGGCAGTGGTGAATGTTCTCAATCCATGCGGCCTTGCTGATGCGGTGGTTTGCATTAGGCTTGAAGCAGGCATAATCGACAAGGTATACAGTGCGCGAACGGTTCATGAGGTACAGGATGACCGCAGTGGTAGCGCACAGAAAAAGTAAGAAGAGGCGGATGTGTGCGGAAGTATCATGCCAAATGAGAAATAGAGTGTCTACTAGGAAGACCAGTTCCATGGCGGTGGTCGTGTGGTGGCTGAGGCGGCTATGAAAATTGTGAACGTCTTCACGGCGACCTGGTAGTGATACTTGGTAGATGAATCGAGCAAATTAAGAGAAAGTAGGGAGCTTATATTTCCTGTTTAGATTGCTGAGCACGTATTTATAAAGAAGCAAAGGATTGTGAAGAAGGGGGCGTGGATTACAGAGCGGCTAGCATAAATGCTCGCACTGTTTAACCACAAAGGCCATACCAGCAATATTTTTATTATTAGGGCCCATCGTTTGATTGAGATTTTCTTATGTCTCAATCCACATTATGAAAAGTACAACGTACACTTTATCACATAGTTGTACTTCCCCCAAAAAACGTGAAAGTCACACTGCACTTAGTGCACTACACTGAATTTGCATTTTTCAGAATTCGACTGATACTTACTTAAGAAAACATTGATCGGCTAAGAATTAGTAAACCCTTTATTTTTTGGTAAGTAGTTAACACAGGGTCCGCACACATGCATAGGCAACCTTTTTTTGTCACTTGGGTTAATCTTATTAGAAGAGCATATACAGTTAATATGTACGCTCAAAATTATGGGCGTGTTTGGATCCTTGCATAGTCTCGCGCTGCATCGCATGCATCTTCCTAGCTGAGTCTAGCCTGGCTAAGCTGGTGCAAAAAAGAGTTGAGATGGATGTTTGGTTGTGTGCATACTCTGGGGCAGGCCAACGTGAGTTGTTTGCTAGGTTGTATGAGAAATATGCACATACTTCCCAGAAGCACGATGGCGACGGAATTCTTTCAGGTCAAGCAGACACCAACCAGTTATCCATCTGAACCTGCACCACTAGTGCCCCATGACGCTACCGTGACCGCGGACGGCCCCTGCAAAACACACGCCGGCGGGCGGTGGAGCATGAATGCCCGGCGGCGGGGTCGTAGCGGACGATGGAGCTCGGACCGGTGGAGAAAGAGGGAGCTCAGATGGTGGGGTTGAGGCAGACGATGGAGCTCGGACCGACCGCGCAAGAGGGAGCACCCCCCGGCGGCGGCAGCGATTGGTTGCTGTGAATCGATCTGATTCGATGTGTGAGGAGAGGATAGAGAGATACGGGAGGCTAGTGGCACTCTCGAAGTAATTCCAGCAAACAACAAGGCCAGACGCACATAGTGTGTCGTTTTAAGTGGAGGCGTGTGAAAGATCGTGGATGTCGCCTAGAGGGGGGGGGGTGAATAGGCGCTTTAAAATAATTACGGTTAGGCTTGAACAAATGCGGAATAAAGCTAGCGGTTAATTTGTCAAACACCAAATCTACAACAACTAGGCTCACCTATGTGCACCAACAACTTATGCTAAGCAAGATAAAAAACTAAGTGATAGCAAGATATATGACAAGAAACAATATGGCTATCATAAAGTAAAGTGCATAAGTAAATGGCTCGGGTAAGAGATAACCGAGGCATGCAGAGACAACGATGTATCCCGAAGTTCACACCCTTGCGGATGCTAATCTCCGTTTGGAGCGGTGTGGAGGCACAATCCTCCCCAAGAAGCCACTAGGGCCATTGTAATCTCCTCACGCCCTCGCACAGTGCAAGATGCCGTGGTTCCACTAAAGGACCCTTGAGGGCGGTCACCGAACCCGTACACTTTGGCAACCCTTGGGGGCGGTCACCGAACCCGTACACTTTGGCAACCCTTGCGGGCGGTCACTGGTACCCGTCAAATTGCTCGGGGTGATTTCCACAACCTAATTGGAGACCCCGACGCTTGCCCGAAGCTTTACACCATAATGATTGAGCTCCGAACAACACCAACCGTCTAGGGCGCCAAGTCACCCAAGAGGAACAAGCTCTAGGGTGCCCAAACACCCAAGAGTAATAAGCTTCTCAAACTTCACTTCCACGTATCACCGTGGAGAACTCAAACCGATGCACCAAATGCAATGGCAAGGGCACATGGAGTGCCCAAGTCCTCTCCCAAATCCCACCAAAGCAACCAATGCTAGGGAGGAAAATGAGATGAAGAACGAAAGAAGAACACGAAGAACTCCAAAATCTAGATCCAAGGGTTCCCCTCACTTAGAGGAGAAATTGATTGGTGGAAACGTGGATCTAGATCTCCTCTCTCTTTTCCCTCAAGAACTAGCAAGAATCATTGGAGGGATTGAGAGTTAGCAAGCTCGAAGACGGTCAACAATGGGGGGAGAACACGAGCTCAAGAGATAAGGTTCATTGGGGAAGAAGACCCCCTTTTATAGGTGGGGAAAAAATCCAACCCTTATGCTCACAGCTCGCACAGAGCGGTACTACCGCTCGACCTCACGGTACTACCGCTAGGGGTAGCGGTACTACGTCAAAGGGTAGCGGTACTACTGCTTGCGAGCGGTGCTAAAAAATACATCCGCGCATACCACCGCTGGACTTGTGACGAGTTTTTGGTCCGGAGCGGTACTACCGCTGTAGTAGCCGCGGTAGTACCACTCTGGAGCGGTAGTAAAAAATTACATCCGCTCCTGTCTGCGGTAGTACCGCTGCAGCCTTTTCAGAACACCAAAACTGCCACAACTTCTGCAAACGGACTCCAAATTCAATGAAACCAAGTTTATTGGAAAGCTAACGGCATGGGCTAACACAATCTTGATAGAAATAACAATAATAAGCAAATTAGAAAAGTCCCATGAGAAAATGGTGAGAACCCTTTCTCGAAAAAGACCGGTAAAACCTCCAACACCGAAAACGCAATAGAAGAAGCATATGAAATCCGTTTTTGATGAATTAGAGTTTGTCACGAAGATAACCACAAGCTCTAAAACCTCAAAAGAAAATACAAACAAGAATCAACAAAGATGATGCAAGGATGCAATGGTTTGAGCTCTCAACAAACGATACGATCACGCTACTCACTTGAGAGCCCCCATTGATAGTACGGCTATCGATCCTATAACCCGGTCTCCAAACTATCACCATGAGACCGGTAAAATATAAAACTTATCAAGGGAAAACCTTTGCCTTGCACAAAGTCCACTTGAGCTAGATGATGACGATCTTGACTCCCTCAAGTTGGACCACCTTTCTTGATTGCGTTTGCTCGATGAAGACTAGTTTATTGCTCCCCCATACTCCACTATGGCTGAGCCACTCTTTGGAACATTTTCACAAGTCCATTGTCACCACAATGGACGGCAATCTTCAAGCACTCGATCTCTTCGTGATGCATCACTTGAACGCGCACATCGCAACCTAACCCCACAAAGAACTCCCACGAAGACCATGGGTTAGTACACATAGCGTAATGGAAAATGCTTACCATACAATGGGATCACTTGATCCGTCGGTACATCTTGTACTCTTTGTATTTTGATCAACTTGATTCACTCTCGACTTAGTCTTGATCGACCTTGAATCTTTCCAACTCTCTACATTTGGATGATGTCTTGAAGGTAGACATGAATGATCACACAATCTTCTTCTTCAAGACATGTTTGCAATAAGCTCAACACTCACATGACCAATCTTTGGATAATTCCTTAATAGCACCTTGGTCAACTCATAAACTCCTTGAAACCAACACATGGACTTCAAGAAAATCCTATGGACAAATCCTTCAAATATAACTCAATGCAACCATTAGTCCATCGAGAATGTCATCAATTACCAAAACCACACATGGGGGAACCACATGTCCTTTCAATCTCCCCCGTTTTGGTAATTGATGACAATCACTTTCAAGAGAGTTTATATGAGGAATTATGCATCACCATGCAATGCAATAACCAATGATGCATGCGTATGAGATGCAAAAGCTTAGGAACAAAACCAAAGCAAGAAGAGATAAAGAGATGACTCTCTAAACTTTTCCGTAAAACTCTTTGAAACTTCTCCCCCATTGGCATCAGTTGCCAAAATGGGCGAAAAACTAAGAAGGCCAATATAAATTGTGTTCCTCCATAAATTGTGTATTTCTCAATAGGAGAGTGGAATGCACTACACATATCCAAAGGTAAATACTTGGAGGAAGACACAATATATTGAGGCTCAAAGATTGCTAAAGAATGATATTGCCACAAAGACACAATAAAGAGAGAAACAAGCAATCAGGCAATCAAAAGATACCAATTGGAACAAGCTATCAAAAGATACCAATTGAGCTAACAAGACCAATGCTCCTATGAGCCACATGAAAAAGATATTATGATATGAGCAAAGGAGTGTTCTAAAGAAACTAGAGAAGCTCCCCATGATTTGTGCACACATAAGAATATTTGTATTTGGATACAAAGTGCACAAAATAGGATCATAGCTCCCCCAAAATCAATAGAAACTTACAGCAAGTGCAAGTTAGCATATAGGAAACAAAGCCTAGCACTCGCAATAAACACATGGTTGAACAACATGTAAAAGAGGCAACTTAAGAATAGGCTCAACCAAAAAGATGTGTGTGAGTCATGGCAAAGCACTTGAGAAGACTAATATAAGGATGAGCATTAAGCATCAACATAGTCTTGGATAAATGAGATACAAGGTGCAAGACATGACCTTCCCACACACACACACACAAGAAGCAAATGGATACACAAGCTTACTAAAAATATAACAACAAAGCTTGCGACAACCCATGGTGAAGATATAAGATGAAAGCCTCATCAAGACGAGGGATACCAATTAGGATGGCAAAAGCCTCGTAAAGATAATCACGAGGAAAATAATCTTCACGACACAAGAGTGCATCAAGATGCAACGATATAAGATCCGCACTCAAGATAAATCCTTTCAGATAACCATCAACGAAAGGTGGACATGAAAGAATAAGGATATCAACTACAGATGTAACTTCTCTCAAGTGTATAAGATTCTAGGTAGATGAAGATCATGGTGATATCAATCCACAAAGAAGGATGCACACACGAAATAGTTACAAAAAGGAAGGAAAAAGATATCCACATGGAAGTCATAAATATACCAATAAGATATTTGCTTGAAGGCATAGCACATGGCTAGATATGGTCTTATTGTATATAAATGAGTTCCAACCACACGAGCATCAAAGACATCACAACTAGCAACAAGAGATCATTGTTGGGATGCTTTGAGAAAGGAAACAAGTATCACAAGAAAGAATGAATTACATGCCATGATACAACCTACACAAGGTTGATGCAAGAAATGTGTGCATGAAGTAGATGATGATACTTGTTACCGAGATACCATTGGAAGGATGTAGTAGATACCAATTGAAGGTAGATAGTAGTTTATTGATCATCCTAGCTTGACTCCAATAAGCACATGGTGACAACACCTTCCTTGTGAGTGAGCCGAGCATCCAATGCATCTCCAAATGTTCCTAGAAGAACAACACAAACCAAACGGTACCCAAACTCATTGGGACCAAATAGTTAGAAACACCAATACATAGGACAAACTCCTCATAAATATGTGCATATAGATATGAAACTGAATTTCATGCACATCTCATCCAATTTGAGACTTGGTGGGGTTTACCTTATATATTGGGTCAAAGAAAGAAAGCATGCCCAAGAAAATACATGAAGTAAATATGCATGCTCAAAACTTTCAAGAACCGATACCAAATGAAAAAGAAATGCAAAGTGAAAAAGGATACCAAATGGAGAAACCATCACTTGGAAGATATCATTAAAGATACATCAAGGAATGAGATATCCATTGAAACACGTAAAAAGAAGGATATCGAACTCCCTAAAAAGAGGATGGTTCCAAACAAACCATGCCCTCTACAAAGTTTCATGATGGCACAAGTACCAAAAAGAACGGCTTGCCTTCCACCAAAACACACTTGATAAGGATCACAAGAAGACACTACTAGAAAAACCCCTACTAATGGCGCACCTAGTATGGCCATTAATGGCGCATCTATGGTGCGCCATTAACAACACGCCATTACTAATTTTTACTAATGGCGCACCAGTGGTGCGCCATTAGTATCTGGTATACTAATGGCGCACCACTGGTGCGCCATTAGTATAGGCCACGGTGCGCCATTAGTATGCCTCCCAGGGGCCATGTATACCCAGGTGCTTTGGATACTAATGGCGCACCACAACTGGATGCGCCATTAGTAACCGCGACATACTAATGGCGCACTCTCCTGTGATGTGCCATTAGTGATGCGCCATTTTGAATCTAGATCTGGATCGTGATTTTTTGCCCATTTTTTGCTCGTTTTTTTGCTTGTTTTTTGGCACGACATTATTTCAAATTTTGTTCCTGTTTTTGGATCTTGTTGCCATGGTCTTTTGCCGGAGAGGAGTTCGCCGGAGAGGAGGAGGAGGAGGTCGCTGGAGAGGAGGAAGGAGAAACCATGAGGGGATGGGAGGAGCTCACCGGAGAGGAGGGAGGAGGAGCTCACCAGAGAGGAGGGAGGAGGAGCTCACCAGAGAGGAGGGAGGAGGAGCTCACCGGAGAGGAGGGAGGAGGAGCTCACCGGAGAGGAGGGATTTTTTGCCTCACCGGAGAGGAGGGAGGAGGAGCTCACCGGAGAGGAGGGAGGAGGAGCTCACCGGAGAGGAGGGAGAAGAAACCATGAGGGGAGGGGAGGGGAGGGGAGGGGAGGGGAGGAGGAGGTCGCCGGAGAGGAGGGAGAAGAAACCATGAGGGGAGGGGAGGGGAGGGGAGGGGAGGAGGGAGGAGGGAGGAGGAGGTCGCCGGAGAGGAGGAGGAGGTCACCGGAGAGGAGAAGTATGGTGGAGGAGAGAAGGGAAGATGAAATGAAGAGAGGAGGAGAGGACCAGCCATATATATGGCATACTAATGGCGCACCGCGGGCAGGTGCGCCATTAGTAATTTTTTTTATTTTTTTGATTTATTTTGAATTTTGAAGGCGGGAAGATACTAATGGCGCACCACGGGCAGGTGCGCCATTAGTAATTGTTTTTTTATTTTTTTGACTTATTTTGAATTTTGAAGGGGGGAAGATACTAATGGCGCACCATAGTCAGGTGCGCCATTAGTAACTTTTTTTTATTTTTTTGACTTATTTTGAATTTTGAAGGCGGGAAGATAGTAATGGCGCACCATGGGTAGGTGCGCCATTAGTAAGTTTGAATTTTTTTGATTTTTTTGCCTCTCTAGATCTTAAAAGCCCCGTATCTTTTTTTCTGTTAGGTTTTTGAGGATATTGAAAATGTTTAACGGGGATCCCCCGGTTAAATTTGGATGTAACTTTTCGAGTAGATGATTTTTCATATAAAAAACTTTTTCATCCGAGTTAGTATGCAAAAGTTATGCCCATTTTTACAAATTCTCGCGAGATTTTGCAAATGAAGTCAAAATTCATATTTGCAAATTTTCCCAACAACTAGGCCACATATCACATGGGAAACTTATTTTCTTTTATTTTTTTTAACATTTTTATCATTTTCTTTTATTTTTTTAAACTGAAAAGGCGATCCACGGGGGGGGGGGGCATTCGGTGGAAGTGGTGGCCAAGGTTACTAATGGCGCACCGTGGCATGGTGCGCCATTACTAGTTTAACTAGTAATGGCGCACCACACCCACGGTGCGCCATTAGTATGTTTGGACAGGCGCACTAGTTAAAAAAAATTGGTACTAATGGCGCACCGTGGGCAGGGTGCGCCATTAGTAGTTTCAACACTAATGGCGCATCAGAAGGTGGTGCGCCATTAGTATATACTAATGGCGCACCACATGTCTGGTGCGCCATTAGTGTCATTTCCATCTATAGCCCTTTTCCTAGTAGTGAGAGTGTTCTAAAGAAAATAGGATAGCTCCCCCATGATTTGTGCATTATAGAGAATTTGCATTTGAATACAAAATGGACAAGGTGGGATCACCACTTTCACTATATCTAGAAAACACTAGACAAGAACAAGAAATTAACAAGATCCACAAGTGGTATGGAAGATAGCGGGAGTTGACACAATCCTTGGCAAGATATAAGGCAAATATAAACAAAAACCAATGTAAAGATGATCAATAAATTCTACCACACATAAGTGAGTACCAATTGTCAAAAGACAAGAAGTATTTGGAACTAATTCCCAGTGGTAGATAACAAGGATATCCAACATAATCTTCACAATAAACACAAGCAAATTGCAACTTGTAGAGCTAACATGTCACCTAGGAACAACATAATTAATAATATCAACTCTAGGTGACAATATCTCAAATGTATACATTTTTTAGGCTTGTAATATGCACATAGCATATTACTCCCCCATAATGTGATACGAAAGAAAACTTAACAAGAGGCAATAAGAGGATCCAACAAGAGATAATCAATGGATTTTTTAGAATTTGAATTTCTCATGAGAGATAGACCACCCAACGACTAGATAATCTTGTAATATCAATACTAGATGGTATTCCTCATGTACACACATTTATAGGATTGTGAGGTGCCCAAAGCACATCACTCCCCCAAAATGGGATGTTCCATTAATCTCTCACATGAGCCAACTAGGATACAAACAAGAACCGGAAAGGCTCAACGCACGACACACACGTACATGATGTGCAAACCAACACACACATACTTGATTGCTCAAGATAAGCAAGTTGGAAGCACAACATATACAAACACATTCAAGGAACAAAACCAAAACATGCAAAGGAGCAAGTAACTTTAAATGTAAACAATTTAAGTACAAGATACCGCAAGGAGGCTCATTGGATATAAGATAGAAGCTTGATAATCCAATTGACTTGGCTTGAGACAATAAGAATGATGAAGTCCCCTTAATTCTTCATAATGTAGCCAAGTCTCCAATGCCCTCCAATAACACCTATTGATCAAGTTTGAGCTTGGTGGTCCCCAACCAAGTTGGGTCCTAAGAGGTTAGTCACAATAGGCTTGGCTACCCAAATGGTTCTTTTCTTGACAACACTTTGAGTACCAACAAACTTGGCGAACACATTGCCAACCTTATCCTTCCCAAGAGAATAGATATCATCAATAATAATTGGGTTGGATAAGTTACCACTAGTGCATGAAGAAGCGACATTACCTTTCTCACAACATATGCAGCAACGTCTACTCTTCACTTTCGTCTCACTTGATTTCTCAACTTGAGGAGCATTAGCTTGAGTCTTGTTGGGAAGAGGCCTTTCTTCAACTTGAGGTTGAGCATGAGAATGAACTTGTGGCCGCTTCCCTTATTGCTTGTCATTAATGGGTTTCTTCTTCAATGGGCAAGATCTAACATGATGCCCTTCAATTTTGCACTTGAAGCAAATAATCTTGGCTGAATTCTTGACTTGTTCTTGGCCCTTATTATTGTTTCTCTTGGACTTCTTATTCTTATTGGAGTTGAATCCAAGTCCACCTTTGTCATTGGGGGATTTTTGCACACTCAAGATATTGTTGAGTGTGGACTTCTCTTCATGACACTTTTCCAAGTCTTTCTTCATAGAAGTGACTTGAGCCTTGAGATCTTTAATTTCCTCTACATGGTTAGTATCAACACAAGTACTAGAGGAAGTATACGCTTCATCGTTAGAGCAACAAGGCAAGGAGAGTAATTCATCACAAGAAGTACCAATGTTATGAGTAGACGAATTACAAGGACTAGCACATGGCAAGATAGCATTTTGACTTGGAGTAGTGCTAGTATCCACATGCGACTTACTAGAAGTTACCTTAGACATAGCCTCATGAGCTATCTTTAGCACATTATGGGATACTAGAAGATCATCATGAGAGCTTGTGAGCTTTACATGATTTTCTTCCAACTTCTCATATTTGCTAGATAGCAACTCAAGTTGAGCCCGTAGCTCAACATTCTCCTTCAAAATGGATACTTCACTAGAAATAGAGTTAGTAGCACAAGCATCATCAATGATAGCGAGAGGAGAAGGCAACTTGGCAAACTCTTTAGAATATGAAGCTTTAAGTCGTGCATGAGACTCGGTGAGTTTGATGAGCTCACTCTTAATGACCCTTGAGCCATTTTCGAGGTGCCCAAAGTCCTCAAAGAGTTTAGCATGCGCAACTTCAAGCTTATCATTTTTAGTTTCAAAATCATTGGACACCTCAAGAGCTCTATCATGTGATTCCTTCACTCTAGATAATTCTAGAGCAAAAGTCTCCTCAAGAGATCCTTTGGTGGTTTGTTCAAGTTCAAGAGCTTGAGAGAGGTCCGCAATCTCATTAGCGTAATCACACTCATGACCTTCCATTTTCTCAATTGTGACCTCATGCTCCTCGGGATGAGATTCCAACTCCTCAGTATATTTCTTGCCCTCAATGGCAATAGACATGATTTCCATGAAGTTGGAACGAGCAATTTTATTCTTATGAAGAGCTTTAAAAATCATTTCTCCCTTAATTTTTAAAGAAGCAACATTATCATTCTCTTCATCATTATCCTCATCACCATTAGCACTAACATCATCATCAAGAGACATATTGGTATTCAAAGTAGGAGATACCTTTGAAGCCTTCGCCATAAGGCAAAAAGCAATAGATGATGATGTAGGAACCCTTGAAGCACCGTCCAAGACGACATCTTGTTCCATGGAGTGTTGGGTTTCCTCTACATTGTTAGCACAACAATTCGAGGAAATACATGCATTTTTATCATGGCAACAAGATATAGCAAGCATATCATCATGAGATTTAGTCAAGCAATTTCTACATGATATGCACGGACTATCAACACAAGTGTAAAGTCCAAAGATGGAGCATTGCAATAAGATAGTGATGAAGAGTCACCAAAGATTGGCACACTATCATCATTACAATGACCAACACTACTTACCATAGCATTACCTTGTGGCAATCCACATGTAGGTGAAGTAGAAGAAGTTGAGAAGGCAACACGGCTGGAGGTGGAGGGAGAACAATCATCCCCACAAAACTTGGACATACCGTATTTATCTTGAAGCTTTGTCCACAACTCATGAGCATCCCGGAACGGCATGAGATAATAGTTTCCATAACTACATTGCTCAAAGCATTGAAAAGCACATTAGAAGCTTGAGCATTGAGATAATAGTTTTTCTCATCCTCTAAAGATAATCTTTTGGGATCCTTCGGAGGAGAAAAACCCATATCTACAATTCGCTCTAAATTTCGGTCCATGACCCTGAAGAGATTAAGCATGCGAATTACCCAAACATCAAAATTTGTGCCATCGAAACTAAGAGTGTCAGAGAATCCTAATCCCCTAGTCAACATCTTTACTCTCTAGGAAGTTAAGCCTAACAAAGAGAGACGAGCCTCTGATACCAATTGGAAGATCATGGATGTCGCCAAGGGGGGGGGGTGAATAGGCGCTTTAAAATAATAACGGTTAGACTTGAACAAATGCGGAATAAATCTAGCGGTTCATTTGTCAAGCACCAAACATACAAAAACTAGGCTCACCTATGTGCACCAACAACTTATGCTAAGCAAGATAAAAAACTAAGTGATAGCAAGATATATGACAAGAAACAATATGGCTATCACAAAGTAAAGTGCATAAGTAAAGGGCTCGGGTAAGAGATAACCAAGGCACGCAGAGACGACGATGTATCCCGAAGTTCACACCCTTGCGGATGCTAATCTCCGTTTGGAGCGGTGTGGAGGCACAATCAGGGCCGGTCCTGAGATTTTGGGGGCCCGGGGCGAAACTAAAAAATGAGGGGCCCTTAATATATATTGTTTCGACGGAGGCTAAAGGCCTATTGATATAATCGTCATAGCAACTATAGTAGATATAAGCGTATATATATTACCAACAAACATTACAATAAATTTGCCTACAAAAAATTTAATAATAATTCTGAAATCAGTATTGATATGAAATTGTTTATACACACAATGTTGAAATAAAGAAATTTTGCATCAAAAGTACTCCCTATTTTCCTAAATATAAGTATTTTTTAGAGATTCAAATAGAGACTACATGCGGAGCAAAATGAGTGAATCTACACTCTAAAATATGTTTATATACATATGTATGTAGTCCGTATTGAGATCGCAAAAAAAGACTTATATTTAGAAACGGAAGGAGTATGACAAACAAACAATGCATCATGTTGATAAAGATAATTACCTAATTATCTATTAACGTATAAGGAATAATGAATGATAGTTTGACCAATGATTAAAATCGTCGGGGAAAGGAAAACGCAGTGATACGTCTCCAACGTATCTATAATTTTTGATTGCTCCATGCTACTTTATCTACTGTTTTGGACTATATTGGGGTTTATTTTCCACTTTTATATTATTTTTGGGACTAACCTATTAACCGGAGGCCCAGCCCAGAATTGTTGTTTTTAGCCTATTTCAGTATTTCGAAGAAACGGAATATCAAACGGAGTCCAAACGGAATGAAACCTTCGGGAACGTGATTTTCTCACCGAACGTGATCCAGGAGACTTGGACCCTACTCCAAGAAGTTCCAGAGGCGGTCGCGAGGGTGGAGGGCGCGCCCCCTACCTCGTGGGCCCCCTGCTGCTCCATCGATGTACTCCTTCCTCCTATATATACCTACGTATCCCCAAACGATCAGGAGGGGAGCCAAAAACCTAATTCCACCGCTGCAACCTTCTGTATCCACGAGAGCCCATCTTGGGGCCTGTTCCGGAGCTCCACCGGAGGGGGCATCCACCATGGAGGGCTTCTACATTAACACCATAGCCCCTCCGATGAAGTGTGAGTAGTTTACTTTAGTCCTTTGGGTCCATAGCTAGTAGCTAGATGGCCTCTTCTCTCTTTTTGGATCTCAATACAATGTTCTCCCCCTCTCTTATGGAGATCTATTCGATGTAATCTTCTTTTTGCGGTGTGTTTGTTGAGACCGATGAATTGTGGGTTTATGATCCAGTATTATGTATGGAAAATATTCGAATCTTCTCTGAATTCTTTTATGTATGATTGAGTTATCTTTGCAAGTCTCTTCGAATTATCCTTTTTGGCTTGGCCAACTAGATTGGTAGTTCTTGCAATGGGAGAAGTGCTTAGCTTTGGGTTCAATCTTGCGGCGTCCTTTCCCAGTGACAGCAGGGGCAGCAAGGCACGTATTGTATTGTTGCCATCGAGGATAACAAGATGGTTTTTTATCATATTGCATGAATTTATCCCTCTACATCATGTCATCTTGCTTAAGGCGTTACTCTGTTTTTAACTTAATACTCTAGATGCATGCTGGATAGCGGTCGATGAGTGGAGTAATAGTAGTAGATGCAGAATCGTTTCGATCTACTTGTCTCGGATGTGATGCGTATATACATGATCATTACCTAGATATGCTCATAACTATGCTCAATTCTGTCAATTGCTCAACAGTAATTTGTTCACCCACCGTAGAATATCTATGCTCTTGAGAGAAGCCACTAGTGAAACCTATGGCCCCCGGGTCTATTCTCATCATATCAATCTCTATCGCTTTATTTACTTGCTTTGTTTTTACTTTGCCTTTTACTTTTCACTTTGCATCTATCTATCAAAAATACCAAAAATATTATTTATCTTCTCTATCAGATCTCACTCTCGTAAGTGACCGTGAAGGGATTGACAACCCCTAATCGCGTTGGTTGCGAGTAGCTATCGTTTTGTGTAGGTACGAGGGACTTGTGTGTGGTCTCCTACTGGATTGATACCTTGGTTCTCAAAAACTGAGGGAAATACTTACGCTACTTTGCTGCATCATCCTCTCCTCTTCGGGGAAATCCAACGCAGTGCTCAAGAGGTAGCAAGAAGAATTTCTGGCGCCGTTGCCGGGGAGGCTCATGCAAGCAAGTCAACCATACCAAGTACCCATCGCAATCCCTATCTCTCGCATTACATTATTTGCCATTTGCCTCTCGTTTTCCTCTCCCCCACTTCACCCTTGCCGTTTTATTCGCCCTCTCTTTCCCAATATCCTCCTCTCTTTCCCGTTGCCTTTCTGTTTGCCTGTGTGTTGGATTACTTGTTGCCATGGCGCAAGATAATACCAAATTGTGTGATTTCTCGAATACCAATAATAATGATTTCCTTAGTACTCCGATTGCTCCTCTTAATAATGATGAGTCTTGTGAAATCAACACCACTTTGTTGAATCTTGTTATGAAAGATCAATTCACCGGCCTTCCTAGTGAAGATGCCGCTACTCATCTAAACAATTTTGTTGATTTCTGTGATATGCAAAAGAAGAAAGATACGGATAACAATATTGTCAAATTGAAGTTATTTCCGTTTTCACTTAGAGATCATGCTAAAGTTTGGTTTTCATCTTTGCCTAAAAATAGTATTGATTCTTGGAACAAGTGCAAAGATGCTTTTATCTCTAAGTATTTTCCTCCCGCTAAGATTATCACTCTTAGGAACGATATTATGAATTTTAAACAAGTTCATCATGAGCATGTTGCCCAATCTTGGGAAAGAATGAAATTAATGCTTCGCAATTGCCCTACTCATGGTTTGAATTTATGGATGATCATACAAAATTTTTATGCCGGATTGAATTTTGCTTCTAGAAATCTTTTAGATTCGGCCGCGGGAGGCACGTTTATGGAAATTATGTTAGGAGATGCTACCAAATTGCTTGATAATATTATGGCTAATTATTCTCAATGGCACACCGAAAGATCTTCTAGTAAAAAAGTGCATGCTATAGAAGAAATCAATGTTTTGAGTGAAAAGATGGATGAACTTATGAAGATGTTTTCTCCTAAAAATACTCCTCTTGATCCCAATGATATGCCTTTGTCTACCTTGCTTGAGAATAATAATGAATCTATGGATGTGAATTTTGTTGGTAGGAATAGTTTTGGAAACAACGCGTATAGAGGGAATTTTAATCCTAGGCCTTATCCGAGTAATCCTTCTAATAATTATGTAAATTCCTACAACAACTCTTATGGAAATTTTAATAAGATGCCCTCTGAATTTGAGAGTAGTGTTAAAGAGTTTATGAATTCACAAAAGAATTTTAATTCTTTGCTTGAAGAGAAATTGCTTAAAGTTGATGATTTGGCTAGGAACGTTGATAGAATTTCTCTTGAGATTGATTCTTTAAAGCTTAGATCTATTCCTCCTAAGCATGATATCAATGAGTCTCTCAAAGCCATGAGAATTTCCATTGATGAGTGCAAAGAAAGAACCGCTAGGATGCGTGCTTCCAAAGATGCCTTTATTAAAGCGTGTTCTTCCAATTCCTATGAAAATCAAGATGAAGATCTAAAAGTTATTGATGTGTCCCCCATTAAATCTTTGTTTTGCAATATGAATCTTGATGAAACTGAATATGATCTTCCTTTACCTAGAAGGCGTTCTAAGAATTCGGAGTTTCTAGATCTTTTGATGATGAAATTGATGAAAGTGGGATTGAAATAAATAAAAACCGAGATGTTGCTAAACCCACTATTTTGGATCTCAAGGAATTTAATTATGAAAATTGCTCTTTGATTGGTTGTATTTCCTTGTTGCAATCCGTGCTAGATTCTCCTCATGCTTATAGTCAAAATAAGGCCTTTACCGAACACATTGTTGATGCCTTGATGCAATCTTATGAAGAAAAACTTGAGTTGAAAGTTTCTATCCCTAGAAAACTCTATGATGAGTGGGAACCTACTATTAAAATTAAAATTAAAGATTATGAGTTTCATGCTTTGTGTGATTTGGGTGCTAGTGTCTCTACTATTCCCAAAGCTTTGTGTGATTTGCTAGATTTCCGTGATTTTGATGATTGCTCTCTAAACTTGCATCTTGCGGATTCCACTATTAAAAAGCCTATGGGAAGAATTAATGATGTTATTATTGTTGCAAATAGGAATTATGTGCCCGTAGATTTTATCGTTCTTGATATAGATTGCAATCCTTCATGTCCTATTATTCTTGGTAGACCTTTCCTTAGAACGATTGGTGCAATTATTGATATGAAGGAAGGGAATATTAGATTCCAATTTCCCTTAAAGAAGGGCATGGAACACTTCCCTAGAAAGAAAATAAAATTACCATATGAATCTATCATGAGAGCCACTTATGGATTGCCTACCAAAGATGGCAATACCTAGATCTATCCTTGCTTTTATGCCTAGCTAGGGGCGTTAAACGATAGCGCTTGTTGGGAGGCAACCCAATTTTATTTTGTGTTTTTTGTTTTTGCTTCTGTTTAGGAATAAATAATCCATCTAGCTTCTGTTTGGATGTGGTTTTATCTTTTAATTAGTGTTTGTGCCAAGTAGAACCTATAGGATAACCAACGATGATAGTTGATTTGATTCTGCTGAAAAACAGAAACTTTGCACGCACGAATATAATTTTGTTAAATCACAGGAACGTGCTTTTGCGTTGATTATTTTTGCTTATGTTCAATAAACAAATTATCCAGGACTTCCTATTTTGGTAGAATTTTAGAGTTCCAGAAGTTTGCGTTAGTTACAGATTGCTACAGACTGTTCTGTTTTTGACAGATTCTGTTTTACGTGTGTTGTTTGCTTATTTTGATGAATCTATGGCTAGTAAAATAGTTTATAATCCATAGAGAAGTTGGAATACAGTAGGTTTAACACCAATATAAATAAAGAATGAGTTCATTACAGTACCTTAAGTAGTCTTTTGTTTTCTTTCTCTAACGGAGCTCACGAGATTTCTGTTGAGTTTTGTGTTGTGAAGTTTTCAAGTTTTGGGTGAATTCTTTTGATGGATTATGGAACAAGGAGTGGCAAGAGCCTAAGCTTGGGGATGCCCATGGCACCCCCAAGATAATCCAAGGACACCAAAAAGTCAAAGCTTGGGGATGCCCCGGAAGGCATCCCCTCTTTCGTCCACTTCCATCGGTAATTTACTTGGAGCTATATTTTTATTCACCACATGATATGTGTTTTGCTTGGAGCGTCTTGTATTATTTGCGTCTTTGCTTGTTAGTCTACCACAATCATCCTTGCTGTACACACCTTTTGAGAGAGCCATACATGAATTGGAATTTGCTAGAATACTCTATGTGCTTCACTTATATCTTTTGAGCTTGATAGTTTTGCTCATAGTGCTTCACTTATATCTTTTGAGCGTGATAATTTTTGCTCTAGTGCTTCACTTATATCTTTTAGAGCACGGTGGTGGATTTGTTTTAAAGAAACTATTGATCTCTCATGCTTCACTTAGATTATTTTGAGAGTCGTTAATAGCATGGTAATTTGCTTAATGTTAATATACTTGGTATTCAAGATATGTGAAACTTTCTTTTGAGTGAATTGAATACTAAGATAAGTTTGATGCTTGATAATTGTTTTGAGATATGGAGGTGATAATATCAAAGTCGTGCTAGTTGGGTAATTGTGAATTTGAGAAATGCTTGTGTTGAAGTTTGCAAGTCCCGTAGCATGCACGTATGGTTAAAGTTGTGTAACAAATTTGAAACATGAAGTGTACCTGGCTTGTGCATCCTTATGAGTGGCGGTCGGGGACGAGCGATGGTCTTTTCCTACCAATCTATCCCCCTAGGAGCATGCGCGTAGTACTTGATTTTTGATGACTTCTAAATTTTTGCAATAAGTATATGAGTTCTTTTGACTAATGTTGAGTCCATGGATTATACGCACTCTCACCTTTCCGCCTTTGCTAGCCTCTTCGGTACCGTGCATTGCCCTTTCTCACCTTGAGAGTTGGTGCAAACTTCGCCGGTGCATCCAAACCCCGTGATACGATACGCTCTATCACACATAAGCCTCCTTATATCTTCCTCAAAAAAGCCACCATACCTACCTATTATGGCATTTCCATAGCCATTCCGAGATATATTGCCATGCAACTTCCACCATCATCATCATGACATACATTACTTTTGTCATATTGCCATTGCATGATCATGTAGTTGACATCGTATTTGTGGCAAAGCCACCATGCATTATTTTTCATACATGTCACTCTTGATTCATTGCACCATCCCGGTACACCGCCGGAGGCATTCATATAGAGTCATATCTTGTTCTAAGTTTCGAGTTGTAATCCTTATGTTGTAATCAATAGAAGTGTGATGATCATCATTAGAGCATTGCCCAAAAGAAAAAAGAAAAAAGAAGAAAGGCCAAAAGAAAAAAAGAAAGGCCCAAAAAAAGAAAAAAGAAAAAAGAAAGAAAAAGGGCAATGCTACTATCTCTTTTTCCACACTTGTGCTTCAAAGTAGCACCTTGTTCCTTCATGTAGTGAGTCTCATATATTGTGCTTCAAAGTAGCACCTTGTTCTTCATGTAGTGAGTCTCATAAGTTGTCTTTTTATACTAGTGGGAATTTTTCATTATAGAACTTGGCTTGTATATTCCTACGATGGGCTTCCTCAAATGCCCTAGGTCTTCATGAGCAAGCGAGTTGGATGCACACCCACTAGTTTTCTTTTGTTGAGCATTCATAGCTCTAGTGCATCCGTTGCATGGCAATCCCTACTCCTCATGTTGACATCAATTGATGGGCATCTCCATAGCCCGTTGATTATCCTCGTCAATGTGAGACTTTCTCCTTTTTTGTCTTCTCCACACAATCCCCATCATCATATTCTATTCCACCCATAGTGCTATATCCATGGCTCACGCTCATGTATTGCGTGAAGGTTGAAAAAGTTTGAGATTATTTAAGTATGAAACAATTGCTTGGCTTGTCATCGGGGGTATAGAAGTTGGGAACATCTTTGTGTGACGAAAATGAAGCATAGCCTAACTATATGATTTTGTAGGGATGAACTTTCTTTTGCCATGCTATTTTGAGAAGACATGATTGCTTTGATTAGTATGCTTGAAGTATTATTATTTTTGTGTCAATATGAACTTTTGTCTTGAATCTTTCGGATCCGAATATTCATATCACAATTAAGAAGATTTACATTGAAATTATGCCAAAGTATCACTCCGCATCAAAAATTCTTTTTTTATCATTTACCTACTCGAGGACGAGCAGGAATTAAGCTTGGGGATGCCTGATACGTCTCCAACGTATCTATAATTTTTGATTGCTCCATGCTACTTTATCTACTGTTTTGGACTATATTGGGCTTTATTTTTCACTTTTATATTATTTTTGGGACTAACCTATTAACCGGAGGCCCAGCCCAGAATTGCTGTTTTTTGCCTATTTCAGTATTTCAAAGAAACGGAATATCAAACGGAGTCCAAACGGAATGAAACCTTCGGGAACGTGATTTTCTCACTGAACGTGATCCAAGAGACTTGGACCCTACTCCAAGAAATGCCAGAGGCGGTCATGAGGGTGGAGGGCGCCTCCCCCCCGGGCACGCCCCCTATCTCGTGGGCCCCCTGCTGCTCCAACGACGTACTCCTTCCTTCTATATATACCTACGTATCCCCAAACGATCAGAAGGGGAGCCAAAAACCTAATTCCACCGCCGCAACCTTATGTATCCACGAGATCCCATCTTGGGGCCTGTTCCGGAGCTCCGCCGGAGGGGGCATCCACCATGGAGGGCTTCTACATCAACACCATAGCCCCTCTGATGAAGTGTGAGTAGTTTACTTCAGTCCTTCGGGTCCATAGCTAGTAGCTAGATGGCTTCTTCTCTCTTTTTGGATCTCAATACAATGTTCTCCCCCTCTCTTGTGGAGATCTATTCGATGTAATCTTCTTTTTGCGGTGTGTTTGTTGAGACCGATGAATTGTGGGTTTATGATCCAGTATTATCTATGGAAAATATTTGAATATTCTCTGAATTCTTTTATGTATGATTGAGTTATCTTTGCAAGTCTCTTTGAATTATCCTTTTGGTTTGGCCAACTAGATTGGTAGTTCTTGCAATGGGAGAAGTGCTTAGCTTTGGGTTCAATCTTGCGGTGTCCTTTCCAGTGACAGCAGGGGCAGCAAGGCACGTATTGTATTGTTGCCATCGAGGATAACAAGATGGGTTTTTTATCATATTGCATGAATTTATCCCTCTACATCATGTCATCTTGCTTAAGGCGTTACTCTGTTTTTAACTTAATACTCTAGATGCATGCTGGATAGCGGTCGATGATTGGAGTAATAGTAGTAGATGCAGAATCGTTTTGATCTACTTGTCTCGGACGTGATGCCTATATACATGATCATTACCTAGATATGCTCATAACTATGCTCAATTCTGTCAATTGCTCAACAGCAATTTGTTCACCCACCGTAGAATATCTATGCTCTTGAGAGAAGCCACTAGTGAAACCTATGGCCCCCGGGTCTATTCTCATCATATCAATCTCTATCGCTTTATTTACTTGCTTTGTTTTTACTTTGCGTTTTACTTTTCACTTTGCATATATCTATAAAAAATACCAAAAATATTATTTATCTTCTCTATCAGATCTCACTCTCGTAAGTGACCGTGAAGGGATTGACAACCCCTAATCGCGTTGGTTGCGAGTAGCTATCGTTTTGTGTAGGTATGAGGGACTTGTGCGTGGTCTCCTACTGGATTGATACCTTGGTTCTCAAAAACTGAGGGAAATACTTACGCTACTTTGCTGCATCATCCTCTCCTCTTCGGAGAAATCCAATGCAGTGCTCAAGAGGTAGCACACAACAACCAAATTTACAACAAAATCTTAGCCTAAATCAGCACGACCAAATTTACAACAAAATTTTACCCTAAATCAGCACGATCTCCCATGATCTTGGCCTAAATGTCAATCGCCGAGAAATTTTCCTGCAGGATTGCGCGCAATCTTGGCTGTTTCGCCCGCCATACAAAATCATGAATATGATATTACCTTAGATCGGTTGAATCAGTGTCGATAATTGTCTAATCGGGTGCTCGGCATTGACGCGGCGTGTATATGCGTCTGGGCAAGCGCTTGGCTATGTGATGATCACGTGTGTGCTGGGTGATTCCCGTGATGGCGTTGATGGAGTAGAGCACTAGAGATGGAAGAGCGGAGTTCAGCCATGAAACGGCGATTCCGTTCAGAGATCGCAATCGCGGCTGGGATACTTGAAGACTTTAAGCTCGATCTGATCTAGGAATGAAATTAGGGAAACTCTTTTAAAAATATATGTGAATTAGGATACTTCTTTTAAGGAAGGGAATTATAGTAAACTTTAACAGGCAATCACGCGATCAACTCATACAACCCTACGATGACTACAAGGAGTTCGACCTATACATGGGCCCTGACTGAACGAGTGGGATATGTGCGTGCGTGTGGGCTACCGAGAGGTGCATGTGTGACTGCTTGCCTAGCCCAGGGCCAGCGGGTAGCTGCAAAACTGCTACGTATCTGCTGATCTTTACGTCGGTAGGCTACCACGTACGTACCTGGGTGGGGGCCCCTAGAGTTGGAGGGCCCAGGGCGCCCCCCCCACCCCCCTCAGGGCCGGCCCTGGGCACAATGCTCCCCAAGAAGCCACTAGGGCCATCGTAATCTCCTCACGCCCTTGCACAATGCAAGATGTCGTGATTCCACTAAGCGACCCTTGAGGGCGGTCACCGAACCCGTACAAATGGCAACCCTTGGGGGTGGTCACCAAAACCGTACACTTAGGCAACCCTTAGGGGAGGTCACCGGTACCCGTCAAATTGCTCATGACGATCTCCACAACCTAATTGGAGACCCCGACGCTTGCCCGGAGCTTTACACCACAATGATTGAGCTCCGAATAACACCAACCATCTAGGGTGCCAAGGCACCCAAGAGGAACAAGCTCTAGGGTGCCCAAACACCCGAGTGATAAGCTTCTCAAACTTCACTTCCACGTATCACCGTGGAGAACTCAAACCGATGCATCAAATGCAATGGCAAGGGCACACGAAGTGCCCAAGTCCTCTCCCAAATCCCACCAAAGCAACTAATGCTAGGGAGGAAAATGAGAGGAAGAACGAAAGAAGAACACGAAGAACTCCAAGATCTAGATCCAAGGGGTTCCCCTCACTTAGAGGAGAAAGTGATTGGTGCAAATGTGGATTTAGATCTCCTCTCTCTTTTCCCTCAAGAACTAGCAAGAATCATTGGAGGGATTGAGAGTTAGCAAGCTCGAAGAAGGTCAACAATGGGGGGAGAACACGAGCTCAAGAGATAAGTTTTATTGGGTAAGAAGACCCCCTTTTATATGTGGGAAAAAAATCCAACCATTATGCTCACAACCCGCACAGAGCGGTACTACCGCTCGACCTCACGGTACTACTGCTTGCGAGCGGTACTAAAAAAATACATCCGCGCCTATCACCGCTGGACTTGTGATGAGTTTTTGGTCCGGAGCGGTACTACCACTGTGGTAGCCATGGTAGTATCGTTCTGGAGCGGTAGTAAAAAACTACATCCGCTCCTGTCCGCGGTAGTACCGCTGCAGCCTTTTCAGAACACCAAAACCGCCATGACTTCTGCAAACGGACTCCGAATTCAATGAAACCAAGTTTGTTGGAAAGCTAACGACACGGGCTAATACAATCTTGATAGAAATAACAATAAGAAGCAAATTATAAAAGTCCCATGAGAAAATGGCGAGAACCCTTTCTCGAAAAAGACCGGTAAAACCTCCAACACCGAAAACGCGATAGAAGAAGCATATGAAATCCGTTTTTGATGAACTAGAGCTTGTAACGAAGATAACCACAAGCTCTAAAACCTCAAAACAAAATACAAATAAAAATCAAGAAATATGAGGCAAGGATGCAATGGTTTGAGCTCTCAACAGACGATACGATCATGCTACTCACTTGAGAGCCCCCCTTGATAGTACGGCGATCAATCCTATAACCCGGTCTCCAAACTATCACCATGAGATCGGTAAGATATAAAACCTATCACGGGCAAACCTTTGCCTTGCACGAAGTCCACTTGAGCTAGATGATGATGCTCTTGACTCCCTCAAGGTTGACCACCTTTCTTGATTACGTTTGCTCGATGAAGACTAGTTGATTGCTCCCCCATACTCCACTATGGCTGATCCACTCTTTGGAACATTTTCACAAGTCCATTGTCACCACAATGGATGGCAATCTTCAAGCACTTGATCACTTCATGATGCATCACTTGAACATTCACACCGCAACCTAACCCCACAAAGAACTCTCACGAAGACCATGGGTTAGTACACAAAGCGTAAAGGAAAATGCTTACCATACGATGGGATCACTTGATCCCTCGGTACATCTTGTACGCTTTGTATTTTGATCAACTTGATTCACTCTTGACTTAGTCTTGATCGACCTTAAATCTTTCCAACTCTCTACATTTGGATGATGTCTTGAAGATAGACATGAATGATCACACAATCTTCTTCTTCAAGACATGTTTGCAATAAGCTCAACACTCACATGACCAAACTTTGGGTAATTCCTTAATAGCACCTTGGTCAACTCATAAACTCCTTGAAACCAACACATGGACTTCAAGAAAAGCCTATGGACAAATCCTTCAAATATAACTCAATGCAACCATTAGTCCATAGAGAATGTCATCAATTACCAAAACCACACATGGCGGCACCGCATGTCCTTTCAGCGTGGGTGCAGGCACGATACTGCATCAGCGATACGCCCGTTTCTTGCGTTCCTCTCAGCCTGGCGTTTTTTGAGGGGGGGGGGGTGTTACTCAACTTTATTCAAGCTCTATCAAAGGTTCAATACAAACGAACTCTGGAGGGCTCATAAGGCACAAGTGGCGCCCAAGATTAAAAGTAACAGATGCTCTAGCCAAACTATGAGACTCCTAGTTCTTATTTCTTCTCTCATGATCGAAGATACATATTTCAAAATATTTCATCTTTTCCTTGATATCGTCAATAATTCTGGAGCTTCCACCCAAATATAGTCTCTTCAGATGGTGCACCGTGGCCACACAGTCGGTTACCACCTGAACCTTCGTCAGATTAAGATCTGAAGCGAGAGCTAAAGCTTCAAGGAAAGCCATTGCTTCAAGGATCTCCGGTGTTACTTGGTACTCTATGACGACCGCCGATGCGCATTGGTAAACACCTTTTTCGTCCCTGCAAACAATTGTATAGGCTCCCTTTTCATGATTTTTTGAAACTGCTGCGTCCACCATCAATTTAGCACACCCCTGTACAGGGGGTACCCAAGTCCTCCTGCTACCCAAGTCCATTCTAGCTTGAACAACAACAGGTGGCCTGCCTGCCTTGGCCGGGATCAAAGCCAGATCATTCAAATATTTCTCAATAAACAGTATGTAGAAAGCGGAGATTGGTATTCTTGTTCGTGAATGGCTTTCCACCGAACCCACCAAATGGCCCATAAAGTCACCAGAATTTTCAGAAACTCCTCCTCCTTAGTTGAGTCCATCATCTCTAATAGCCGAAGTTTTGCATCAGGGATGTTACAAGCGATGACGTGCTCGACCAGATCCTCCTCCAAGAGTGACCAGACACATTTCGCCATGTTGCAATTTATCAGTGCATGTCTCCAGTCATCAACCGCACTGTTACAGATTGGACACACATCAGCATCTGCCATGTTCCTATGGTGACGTACAGATTCGGTTGGGACCGTGTTGCGAGCCAAACGCCATGCAAAGAGCTTAATTTGACCTGGAACTCAAACTTTCCATAACTTCTTCCACTGACCATGAGCTGCCATAGTGTTGGACGATTCCGCTCGCCCTTCCAGCCAGTTTTCCCGCCTCCTCTTTGTGTCCACTAGGAGACGATATGCCGAGCGGACAGTGAAGATACCAGTCCGCTCATAATGCCATGCCCAACTATCTTATGAATTTCGGGAACTCAAAGGAATATTCAGCACACCCGAAGCATCAATGGGTTGGTGTCTGCTTCCTCTCAGCCTAGCTGAGAAGCCTCTTTTTGCACCAGTCGGGCCAGGCTGAGAAGCCCACACAGGAAACCAAACAGGCCAAAATTTTCATGCCCCATGCGAGCCAGGTGCGAGCCACCCAACCAAACTCGCCCAGACGAACCAGGTGTTGTTGGTCGTCGGATGTGGCCATGGTAATCTGGAAGTGTCGTGCACCTTTGCCATGCAAGTTCTTCGCATGGCTCGCCTTTTTGAACAAGTGTTGGACGTCGGAGAGGCTGGCTAAGAGGGGATTGCCGCATCAACTGTCTTGCCTGTCCTGTGACCAGGAGAAGGAACACATCGATCACCTTCTTGTTTGATGTGTGTTCGCTCGATCGGTCTGGCACGCTCCGCTCATAGTGTATGGTATGGCGGACATGTCGTGGTATTTTCGTGGGAGTAGCCAGGGGATACCGCATCACGGCAGATGCCACAAGGTGGCTCATTGTGGCTGGAGCAAGGCTATAGTGGAATGTCCGGGGACGGGTATGCGAATAGCACGCCGAGGTTACCCAGGTTCGGGGCTCCCTGGAGAGATAATACCCCCACTCCTGCATGTAACAGTACATAGTTGCTCCTAGAGTTGTATCTGAGGCCAGTGCCATGACCATCTGACCTCGTATATGTGTAAATATGTGAGCACAAGAGTGTGTGGTGTGGTGCACTTGGCACTAGTGGCCGTGAGTGGTTGTGGCCGTGGGAGTCCATCCTCCTGGATGGATAGATGTGTGATAGTATATATAGGTGTGGCATGGGTGGCTTGAGATGTAAGCTACAGTGAGTAGCTTACATCTCAAGCCATGTGTAGCTTGAGAGCTAAGCTATGTGTGATGCAGGCTACAGTGTAACACTATTGCTCAGTTGTGCCGGGTACAGCCGTCTTGTCGGTGTCTTGTCGAATGGGATGTTGTAGTTGACTTCGCGTAGCAGGACAGCTGGAGCAGCCGGACGGGGAGCCGGCCGGGCAGCCGGGTGGCGAGACGGCCAAGGCAGTCGGACAAGGGGCCGTCTGGAGCGGCTGGAGCAGTTGGACTGAGGGCCGTTGGCCGCCCCGATCTCTTGAAGCGTTGTTTCGCCGTCTTTGGGGTACCTGGGGGTCATTCCCCCGACAGTAGCCTCCGAGCATCTGGGCAACTTGGGAAAGTTGAGCAGAGGTTTTTTAGCGGTCACTGATGTAGGAGATGTCGATGACGGCCGGCTGCAGACCGCAGCCGGCGCGGCTTGCTTCCGGCGGGGGCACGCGAGAGCACCCGCTGGGTGTAGCATCCAAGCCTCCAGGCAACTTTGGAAAAGTTGGGCGGAGGGTTTTCACGGTTGTTAGTGCAGACGATGGCGTCGAGGGTGCCGGTTGCAGCCAGCGGCGGACATGCAACATGCGCGGCATGTTCCGAGTGGGGGCATGCAAGCGCACCCGCTGGGTGTAGCCTCTGAGCCTCCGGGCAACTTTGGAAAAGTTGGCGGAGGGTTTTTGCGGTTGATAATGAAGCCGTCGACGATGTCGAGGGTGCAGGCGCGGACATGGAGTCTGCCAGCTGATGGGCGCAGGGCCCTGTCGGGCGTGGACGCGGGGTCCGCCGGCTGATGGGTGCGGGGCCCTACCGGGCGCAGACGAGGGGTTCGCCGGCTGATGGGCGCGGGGCCCTACCAGGCACAGACATGGTGTCCGGTGACAAATGCTGTCGAACGCGGACGCGGCGTCCCCCGACTGGTGCTGTTGGTCGCAGACGCGGGGTCCGCCGACTGGTGCTGTCGGGCGCGGACATGGGGTCCGCCGAGTGAGGCTGTCGGACGCGGACGCGGGGTCCGCCTATTGATGCTGTCGGGCACGGACGCAGACGCGGTGTCCGCCGACTGATGCCGTCGGGCGCGGACACGGAGTCCGAGTCCGCTGGTTGATGTTGTCGGGCACGGACACAGAGTCCAAAGACTGATGTTGTTGATGACAGCCGGTTGCGGGCTGCAGCCGGCACGGCCTGCTTCCAGTGGGGGCGTGCCAGCGCACCCACTGGGTGTAGCCTCCGAGCTTCCGGGCGACTCGAAGAGTCAGGCGAAGGGTTTTTGCCATTGATGTATGATGTCTACTATACAACCTTCTTCTTATAGACGTTGTTGGGCCTGCAAGTGCACAGGTTTGTAGGACAGTAGCAAATTTCCCTCAAGTAGATGACCTAAGGTTTATCAATCCGTGGGAGGCATAGGATGAAGATGGTCTCTCTCAAACAACCCTGTAACCAAATAACAAAGAGTCTCTTGTGTCCCCAACACACCCAATACAATGGTAAATTGTATAGGTGCACTAGTTCGGCGAAGAGATGGTGATACAAGTGCAAAATAGAAAGTAGATATAGGTTTTTGTAATCTGAAATAATAAAAACAGCAAAGTAACTAATGATAAAAGTGAGCGTAAATGGTATTGCAATGATAGGAAACAAGGCCTAAGGTTCATACTTTCACTAGTGCAAGTTCTGTCAACAATAATAACATAGATAGATCATATAACAATCCCTCAACATGCAACAAACAGTCACTCCAAAGCCACTAATAGCGGAGAACAAACGTAGAGATTATGGTAGGATACGAAACCACCTCAAAGTTATTCTTTCGGATCAATCTATTCAAGAGTTCGTACTAGAATAACACCTTAAGACACAAATCAACCAAAACCCTAATGTCACCTAGATACTCCATTGTCACCTCAAGTATCCGTGGGCATGATTATACGATATGCATCACACAATCTCAGATTCATCCAACCAACACAAAGTACTTCAAAGAGTGCCCCAAAGTTTCTACCGGAGAGTCAAGAAAATGTGTGTCAACCCCTATGCATAGGTTCATGGGCGGAACCCGCAAGTTGGTCACCGAAACATACATCAAGTGGCACGTGATATCCCATTGTCACTACAGATAAACACGACAAGACATACATCAAGTGTTCTCAAATAAAGACTCAATCCGATAAGATAAATTCAAGAGGGAAACTCAATTAATCACAAGAGAGTAGAGGGGGAGAAACATCATAAGATCCAACTATAATAACAAAGCTCGCGATACATTAAGATCGTGCCATAGAGAGAACACGAGAGAGAGAGAGAGAGAGAGAGAGAGAGAGAGAGAGAGAGATATCAAACACATAGCTACTGGTACATGCCCTCAGCCCCAAGGGTGAACTACTACCTCTTCATCATGGATAGCGCCGGGATGATGAAGATGGCCACCGGTGATGGGTTCCCCCTCCGGCAGGGTGCCGGAACAGACTCCCGAGAGGTTTTTGGTGGCTATAGAGGCTTGCGGTGGTGGAACTCCCGATCTATCTTGATATTCGATGGTTTTAGGGTACTTAGGCTTATATAGGCGAAAGAAGTCAGTCGGGAGGTGCTCGAGGGGCCCACGAGACAAGGGGGCGCGCCCTACAGGGGGGGGAGCCCTCCTATCTCGTGGCTGCCTCGAGTATCTTCTGACGTGAACTCCAAGTCTCTAGGATCATATTCTTCCAAAAAATCACGCTGCCAAAGGTTTCATTCCATTTGGACTCCGTTTGATATTCCTTTTCTTCGAAATACTGAAACAAGCAATAAAGCAGCAATATGGGCTGGGCCTCCGGTTAATAGGTTAGTCCCAAAAGTAATATAAAAGTCTATAACAAAGCCCATAATCATTCAAAACAGATAATAAAATAGCATGAATGCTTCATAAATTATAGATACGTTGGAGACGTATCAACATCCCCAAGCTTAATTCCTACTCGCCCTCGAGTAGGTAAATGATAAAGAAAGAATTTATGAAGTGTGAATGCTAGAAGGTGCACAAGTTTGATCAATGATAATTTCAATCACCTTTTCTAGCATGATAATATGTCATAACAGTAGTTCAATTCATAAAACTTCTCATGATAAAGTAACAAGCAATTCACATGTTAAAGCATAGACCATAAACTTTCTTGAAAACTAGCAAACTTCATTCTCAGTCATCAAACAATTGCAATTCATCTTATTTCCAGGAATAGAAAACTCCACATACTCAACTATCATATTGTCTTCTACAATTGTTAACACTCATGCAATACTAATGGTTATGGAGTTTCAATCAGACACTGAGAAAGATAGGGGCTTATAGTGTTACCTCCCAACGTATTCACCTTTGGGTGATGTCGACAATAATAGTTCATGCTAACTTACATCCAATTGGATATATATATATATATATATATATATATATATATATATATATATATATATATATATATCAGGATCTTCCCAACACGAGGTGCTTGCCAAAGGATAAAATGAAAAAGGGGAAAGGTGAAGATCACCTTGACTTTGCATAAAAGTAAAAGACATAAAGTAAAAGATAGGCCCTTCGTAGAGGGAAGCAGAGGTTGTCATGCGCTTTTAGGGTTGGATGCACAAAATCTTAATGCGAATGAATGTCACTTTATATTGCCACTTGTATATGGACCTTTATTATGCAGTCCGTCGCTTTTATTGCTTCCATAACAAGATCGTATAAAGCTATTTTCTTCACACCAAAATATCATACATATTTAGAGAGCAATTTTTATTGCTTGCACCGATGACAACGTACTTGAAGGATCTTACTCAATCCATAGGTAGGTATGGTGGACTCTCATGGCAAAACTGGGTTTAAGGATATTTGGAAGCACAAGTAGTGTCTCTACTTGGTGCAAGGAATTTTGGCTAGCATGAGCGGGAAAGGCAAGCTCAACATGTTTGAATGAGCCATGACAATATACTTTAACTGAGATGTCGGAAAACATAACCCATTACGTTGTCTTCCTTGTCCAACATCAACTCTTTAGCATGTCATACTTAATGAGTGCTCCCAATTATAAAAGATGTCTAGGATAATGTATTTATATGTGAAATCTCTCTTCCTTCAATATTCTTTAATGAATTGTTCAAATGACCAATACAATGCTTGCTAACCTTCAATAAATTTACAACCTCTACTTCTTAGATGTGAAGTCATTACTCCCCATGGAATAATCAAATGAGGCATATATAATTTCAGATCTATGAAATTCAACTCATTCAACAATTTACTCATAGGATATAAGTGAAGCACACGAGTAAATGAAAAACTACTCCAAAAAGATATAAGTGAAGATCAATGAGTAGCTAAATTATGTAACTATGTGATGATTCTCTCTCATTTAAGAATTTCAGATCTTGGTATTGTATTCAAACATCAAGCAAAACAAAATAAAATGACATTGCAAGGATAACACAACTCATGTGAAAAAGCAAAAACTTAGGCTCAACCGATACTAACCGATAGTTGTTCAAGAAGAAAGGTGGGATGCCTACCGGGGCATCCCCAAGCTTAGATGCTTGAGAATTCTTGAAATATTATCTTGGGGTGCCTTGGGCATCCCCAAGCTTGAACTTTTGTGTCTCCTTAATTCCTCTCATATCATGGTTTCTCTTTTTCTCAAAGGCTTCATCCACAACAAACTCAACAAGAACTCGTGAGATAGGTTAGTATAAACCAATGCAAAACCTTATCATTTTATACTGTAACAAATCACTAAAATTATTATTCCACATTGCATACTAAATTCCTCTGCATATTTAATACTCCTATCCTCAAATAGAATCATTAAACAAGCAAACATATGCAAACAATGCAAACATAACAGCAATCTGCCAAAACAGTACAGTCTGTAAAGAATGCAAGAGTATCAATACTTCCCTAACTCCAAAAATTATGAAATAAAATTCCCACTGTAGTGAATTTATCAGAGCTCAATATGCAAAAGGTTTCAACATTATACCATTCTCTGACTTTTCTAGGGAATTTTTGCGACAGCGGTAAACTTTCTGTTTTCAAACAGCAACATGTATACTAGCAAAATAAGCATGGTAAAGGCTATCCTTGACATTTTTATTGAAAATAAAGATGCAAAACACTATTCTAAATAACAGAAAGCTAGCACTAACAAAATGAAATGACGCTCCAAGAAAAACACATATCATGTGGCGAATAAAAATATAGCTCCAAGTAAAGTTACCGATGAACGAAGACGAAAGAGGGGATGCCTTCTGGGGCATCCCCAAGATTAGGATCTTGGTTGTCCTTGAATATTACCTTGGGGTGCCTTGGTCATCCCCAAGCTTAGTCTCTTGCCACTATTTATTCCATAGTCCATCGAATCCTTACCCAAAATTTGAAAACTCCACAACACAAAACTCAACAGAAAACTCGTAAGCTCGTTTAGTATAAGAAAATAAAACCACCACTTAGGTATTGTAATGAACTCATTCTAAATTCATATTGATGTAATATATATACTGTATTCCAACTTTTCTATGGTTTATACACTCAATACTAGCCATAGATTCATCAAAATAAGCAAACAACACATAGAAAACAGAATTTGTCAAAAACAGAACAGTCTGTAGTAATATGTATCAAACGTATACTTCTGGAACTAAAAAAATCCTACCAAATTAGGAAGTCCTAATAAATTTGTGTACCAATCCAGATCAAAAATAATCAGATAAGAAGCGAGTTTCTTTGAATTAAAAAAAACTAATTTACTGAGTGCAAAAGTTTCTGATTTTCAGCAGGATCAACACAACTATCACCGTAAGCTATCCTAAAGGTCTTACTTGGCACTTTATTGAAACAAAAGCTATAAAACATGATTACTACAGTAGCATAATCATGTGGACACACAAAAACAGTAAGGATAGATATTGGGTTGTCTCCCAACAAGCGCTTTTCTTTAATGCCTTTTCAAGCTAGGCATGATGGTGACAATGATGCTCACATAAAAGATAAGAATTGAAACATAACGGGAGCATCATGAAGCATATGAATAGCACATTTGAGCCTAACCCACTTCATATGCATAGGGATTTTGTGAGCAAACAACTTATGGGAACAACAATCTACTAGCATAGGAAAGCAAAACAAGCATAGCTTCAAAATTTTCAACACATAGAGAGGAAACTTGACATTATTGCAATTCCTACAAGCATAAGTTCCTCCCTCATAATAATTTTCAGTAGCATCATGAATGAATTTAACAATATAACCAGCACCTAAAGCATTCTTTTCATGATGCACAAGCATATAATTTTTATTTCTCTCCACATAGGCAAAATTCTTCTCATTCGGAATAGTGGGAGTATCATAAAAGACTTGAACACTAAAAAATGTTTCCACATTAAAAGAGTAATGTTCAGAAAAAGGGTAATCATAATCATGACAAGTTTTATAAATATAATCATCACTACTTTTTATAGCATAAGTTTCATCACAATAATCATCATAAGTAGCAACTTCGTTCTCATCATAATCGATTGAAACCTCTCCCAAGATAGTGGAATCACTAAATAAAGTTGACACTCTTCCAAATCCACTTTCGTATTCATCACAATAAAATTCAACATCCTCCAAAATAGTGGGATCACTACTTCCTAAAGTTGACACTCTTCCAAACCCACTTTCATCAATATAATCATCATAGGTAGGAGGCATGCTATCATCATAACAACTTTGCATATCAAAACATGGGATGCTAAAAATATCATCTTCATTAAACATAGCATCCCCAAGCTTGGGACAAACATTAATTTCAGCAAATATATTCTCAATATTTCATCCTCATCAAACATAGATTCCCCAAGCTTGGGCCTTTTCATATCATAAGCATAATAACTCTCATCATTAATAGTATGGATAGCACCAATAGTATAGCAATTATCACAATGAGTAGTAGGAGCAACATCATTTGGGAGGGCTACCTTTTTACCTTTGCTGCCCCTTCTTTTCCTTTTCTTTTTCACATTATGTGTGGGTTCAATCTTCCTCTTTGAGGTCCTGACGAGGTTGGTTGAATAGAAAGCTCCTCTTTGTTACCTGATTCATCATAAGAAATAATAGGAGGATATTCGGAAGTCTCTTCCCTTTCATTAGTATTCTCATCATCTTATATTTGCTTTCTTTTCTTTATGTAATTGGCAATATAAGGATTTTCAATGCAATTCGCACAATATAAATAAATCTTCTCTAGATCAATATCAAGGAATTTCTTATGGGCAAATTCTGGAAGGTCTTTAAGTAAACTTTTCAATTCTTCATAACCCAAAAGCAAACTAAGTTCATTGTAATGAGCAAGGGAGATCAAATCATCACAATTTTTGGACACGATTCGATCATGAAACAATTTGCATAGGAGATGTAAATGACCATGTTCATTGCAAAGTTCACAAGTACGGCAAAGGGAATTCAAATTTTCAGCACTCACATTTAGCCTTTCTTGCAACCATTTAGTTTCTAAATGCTTATGCCTCTTGCAATAAATATCTTCTCTATTTGGTGTGTTCATGCAAACATGCACTCCACAATAGTTGACATGCTCATAAGAGATATTTTCATCATGACTAGAGCAATCATCATTAGTACTATGGATATTCAAGGAGTTTATACTAACAACATTGCAATCATGCTCATCATTCAAAGATTCAGTACCAAGCATTTTAATGCACTCTTCTTCTAGCACTTGAGCACAATTTTCCTTTCCATCAAACTCACGAAAAAATATTAAAAAGATGAAGCGTAAGAGACAAACTTAACTCCATATTTTTTTGGTAGATTTCTTTTATAAACTAAACTAGTGATAAAACAAGAAACAAAAAGATTCGATTGCAAGATCTAAAGATATACCTTCAAGCACTCACCTCCCCGGCAACGGCGCCAGAAAAGAGCTTAGTTGACGGGGTGTGAGTGAGTGCCGCTTACCTAGCCCCCCCGGCAACGGCGCCAGAAAAGAGCTTGATGTCTACTACACAACCTTCTTCTTGTAGACGTTGTTGGGCCTGCAAGTGCACATGTTTGTAGGACAGTAGCAAATTTCCCTCAAGTGGATGACCTAAGGTTTATCAATCCGTGGGAGGCGTAGGATGAAGATGGTCTCTCTTAAACAACCCTGCAACCAAATAACAAAGAGTCTCTTGTGTCCCCAACACACCCAATACAATGGTAAATTGTATAGGTGCACTAGTTCTGCGAAGAGATGGTGATACAAGTACAAAATAGAAAGTAGATATAGGTTTTTGCAATCTGAAATAATAAAAACAGCAAGGTAACTAATGATAAAAGTGAGCGTAAATGGTATTGCAATGATAGGAAACAAGGCCTAGGGTTCATACTTTCACTAGTGCAAGTTCTCTCAACAATAATAACATAGATAGATCATATAACAATCCCTCAACATGCAACAAAGAGTCACTCCAAAGCCACTAATAGCGGAGAACAAACATAGAGATTATGGTAGGGTACGAAACCACCTCAAAGTTATTCTTTCGGATCAATCTATTCAAGAGTTCGTACTAGAATAACACCTTAAGACACAAATCAACCAAAACCCTAACGTCACCTAGATACTCCATTGTCACCTCAAGTATCCGTGGGCATGATTATACGATATGCATCACACAATCTCAGATTCATCCAACCAGCTCAAAGTATTTCAAAGAGTGCCCCAAAGTTTCTACCGGGGAGTCAAGAAAACATGTGTCAACCCCTATGCATAGGTTCATGGGCGGAACCCGCAAGTTGGTCACCAAAACATACATCAAGTGGCACATGATATCCCATTGTCACCATAGATAAACACGGCAAGACATACATCAAGTGTTCTCAAATAAAGACTCAATCCGATAAGATAACTTCAAGAGGGAAACTCAAATCATCACAAGAGAGTAGAGGGGGAGAAACATCATAAGATCCAACTATAATAACAAAGCTCGCGATACATCAAGATCGTGCCATAGAGAGAACACGAGAGAGAGAGAGAGAGATCAAACACATAGATACTGGTACATACCCTCAGCCCCGAGGGTGAACTACTCCCTCCTCGTCATGGATAGCGCCGAGATGATGAAGATGGCCACCGGTGATGGGTTCCCCCTCCGGCAGGGTGCCAGAACGGACTCCCAAGAGGTTTTTGGTGGCTACAGAGGCTTGCAGCGGTGGAACTCCCGATATATCTTGATATTCGATGGTTTTAGGGTACGTAGGCTTATATATGCGAAAGAAGTCAGTCGGGAGGTGCTCGAGGGGCCCACTAGATAGGGGGGCGCGCCCTACAGGGGGGGCTCCTCCTATCTCGTGGCTGCCTCGAGTATCTTCTGACGTGAACTCCAAGTCTCCAGGATCATATTCTTCCAAAAAATCACGTTGCCGAAGGTTCATTCCGTTTGGACTCCATTTGATATTCCTTTTCTTCGAAATACTGAAACAGGCAATAAAACAGCAATATGGGCTGGGCCTCCGGTTAATAGGCTAGTCCCAAAAGTAATATAAAAGTGTATAACAAAGCCCGTAATCATTCAAAACAGATAATAAAATAACATGAATGCTTCATAAATTATAGATACGTTGGAGATGTATCAATGTAGCAAAGGCAGCCGGTCGTGGGCCTGCAGCCGGCGTGGCACTTTCCCAATGAGGCATGCCGGCGCACCCGCTGGGTGTAGCCTCCGAGCCTCCGGTCGAGAAGGGGGGTTTCCCACGAAAGTGATCATGCAAAAAGCAGGGTTAGACGGGCGCAACAATATTAAATGCTTGGTTTTAGAAGTGCAAGTTTTATGCCGAGGGTGCCAACTCGATTTCATCTGAGCCCCCTTTAGTCTTTTTCATGTTCCCTCCACTCTTTGGATTGTGCTCTCGCTAGCCAGACAGTCGCATGACAATCTATGGGTAAGAGCGGGCCGCAGAATGAAGTGCACATTACTCAGACTCTGGGAGCAGATTCGACCGAGCAGATACTCATAAAGCAAAGGGTCGGGTCGCCCGAACCGTTTTCTCCCTGGACGTTTTTCGTGTGGGTGGCCTCTAGCGTTTGCTCTTGCTAGTCGGACAGCCGCACTGCGGTCTGTAGCTGAGACGAAGAGTGAGCCTTTGGTACCAAGCTCACTACTGAGCCATCTATGGGAACGAATGTCTCAGGCCAAGCGGCTAGCCCCCGGGCCAACACTGGCTAGCGCCGGGGCGAACAGTAGTGCAACTGATAAAAATGCGAAGATAGACCCCAAGGTCGCTCAGGGTTATCTGTGTTTGCATGTGGTGCAAAAGTATGCGGGTGAAGAGCTCACATTGCTTTGAAGTAGACGAGGCGGAGCTTGACGAAGATAGCCGACGCGGCATGGTGCTCACGCAGCGCGCTGGCATGCCCGCTGGGGTAGCCTTCGAGCCTCCGGGTGCTCGAAGGGGGTCCCGGCCAATTGGACCCGACCGACCAAGCATCGAGGCGGACGGGTAGTCAGGCGGGCTCTCCAGCCGGCCCGATGTTGAAGCGGGCAGGCAGGCCGAGTCGCGTCTAGCCGTCCGAGTGGCAGAGCAGACGGACGTGCATGCAGATGTTTTGAAGCGTTATTTTCTTCTTTTTCTCTTCGGACGGCTGTTGGCAGCCGGACGCAAACTTTTTTCTTTTTCTTCTGCAGGCTGTAGGAAGTCAGACTTTTTTTGTCAGCCGACTGGGCAGCCGGCCCTTGACTTTTCTGCAGCCGACATCTCATTCCTTTTTTCTTCTATGTGGGCAGCCAGCCACAACAGGTGGGAAGCGGAAGACGGCGGGGGCGCAACGGGCACATCCGGAGGCGAGGGGTGGCCAGCAAGCGGGCGGGCGGACGCGGAGAGTGTTGCTGGCACGCGGAGTAGAGGAGCGGCTTGGATGGCCAGGCGAGGTGGATCCGGTCAAGGGCGGGGCCGGCGCAGGGCGGAGGAGGCAAGGCGCACGGCGACACTCGACAGAGGAGGCGCGGCGGAGCAGGCGGCCGTGAGGTCGCGGAGCTGTGAGCTGGAGGATGCGGGGCGGCGCAGGCAGAGGCCAGGACGGTGCGGAGCCGGTTGTAGTAGGGACGCGGCCGGGGCCGGCTGAAGCGGCGAGCCGGCATCGTGCGGGGGCGGCCAGGTCCGCAGGCGCGAAGCAGATGGCCACGGGCGGAGTCGGCCTGGCGCAGCCAGGTGGGCGCGAATGCGGGCGACGGGAGGGGAGCCGGTGGCCGGGTGCAGGCGCGAAAATAACCGACGGGCGGCGAGGCTGGCGCAGACAGAGGAGCAGTGGGCTGCGCCGCGACATGGCGTAGGCACAGGGGCGCGCGGGATGCCTGGTCACGGGCAGAGGCGGGCGTCGGGACCAGGTGGAGTGGAGCGCCCAGGGGCTGGAGGCGGGGCTAGGCGACACTGGCGACGGGGGACACGGGATGGCGAAGTGCGGCTGGTGCGGCACCCGTGTGGATGATATGTCCATTTTGCATCATGCTTTTATATCAATATTTATTGCATTATGGGCTATTATTACACATTATATCTCAATACTTATGGCTATTCTCTCTTATTTTACAAGGTTTACCATGAAGAGGGGGAATGTCGGCAGCTGGAATTCTGGCTGGAAAAGGAGCAAACATTGGAAACCTATTCTGCACTGCTCCAAAAATCCTGAAACTCCACGAAACATGTTTTTGGAATTAATAAGAATTATTGAGCGAAAGAAATACATCAGGGGGCCCACACCTTGGCCAGGAGGGTGGGGGCGCGCCCCTTGTCTCCTGGGCCCCTTGGTGGGCCCCCGGTGTCCACCTTCTTCTATATGAGAGCTTTTACGCTGCAAAAAATCGTGGGCAAGCTTACGGGACGAAACTCCGCCGCCACAAGGCGAAACCTTGGCGGAACCAATCTAGGGCTCTGGCGGAGCTGTTCTACCGGGGACACTTCCCTCCGGGAGGGGGAAATCATCACCAACATCATCACCAACGATCCTCTCATCGGGAGGGGGTCAATCTCCATCAACATCTTCACCAGCACCATCTCCTCTCAAAACCCTAGCTCATCTCTTGTATCCAATCTTGTATCAAAACCACAAATTGGTACCTATGGGTTGCTAGTAGTGTTGATTACTCATTGTAGTTGATGCTAATTGGTTTACTTGGTGGAAGATCATATGTTCAGATCCTTAATGCATATTATTACTCCTCTGATTATGAACATGAATATGCTTTGTGAGTAGTTACGTTTGTTCCTGAGGACATGAGTGAAGTCTTGCTATTAGTAGTCATGTGAATTTGGTATTCGTTCGATATTTTGATGAGATGTATGTTGTCTTTTCCTCTAGTGGTGCTATGTGAACGTCGACTACATGACACTTCACCATTATTTGGGCCTATAGGAAGGCATTGGGAAGTAATAATTAGATGATGGGTTGCTAGAGTGACAGAATCTTAAACCCTAGTTTATGCGTTGCTTCGTTAGGGGCTGATTTGGATCCATATGTTTAATGCTGTGGTTAGGTTTACCTTAATACTTCTTTTGTAGTTGCGGATGCTTGCAATAGGGGTTAATCATTAGTGGGATGCTTGTCCAAGTAAGGGCAGGACCCAAGCACCGCTCCACCCACATATCAAATTATCAAAGTACCGAACGTGAATCGTATGAGCGTGATGAAAACTAGCTTGACGATAATTCCCATGTGTCCTCGGGAGCTCCTTTCTCATTATTAGAAATTGTCCAGGCTTATCCTTTGCTACATAAAGGATTGGGCCACCTTGCTGCACTTTATTTACTTGTTACTCATTACAATTTATCTCATCACAAAACTATCTATTACCTACAATTTCAGTGCTTGCAGAGAAAATCTTACTGAAAACCGCTTATCATTTCCTTCTGCTCCTCGTTGGGTTGGACACTCTTACTTATCGAAAGGACTACGATAGATCGCCTACACTTGTGGTTCATCAAGACTCTTTTCTGGTGCCGTTGCCGGGGAGTGTAGCACTTTTGGTGAGTGGAACTTGGTAAGGAAACATTTATATAGTGTGCTGAAATTTTCTGTTATTTGTCACTATGGAAACTAATCCTTTGAGGGGCTTGTTCGGGGTATCTTCACCCTGACCAGAAGAGCAAAGAGTTGCTCCTCAACCTATTGAAATTTTTGAAAATATTTACTTTGAGATTCCTTCGGGTATGATAGAGAAACTGCTAGCTAATCCATTTGCAGGAGATGAAACATTGCATCCCGATTTACACCTTATCTTTGTGGATGAAGTTTGTGGATTATTTAAGCTTGTAGGTATTCCCGATGATGTTGTCAAAAGGAAGGTCTTACTTTTATCTTTGAAGGGAGATGCATTTACATGGTATAGGCTATGTGATGATACGAGATCTTGGAATTATAAACGATTGAAGTTGGAATTTCACCAGAAGTTCTATCCTATGCATCTTGTTCATCGTGATCGTAATTACATATATAATTTCTGGCCTCGCGGAGGAGAAAGCATCACTCAAGCTTGGGGGAGGCTTAAGTCAATGTTATATTCATGCCCCAATCATGAGCTCTCCTGGGAAATGATTATTCAAAAAATTTATGCTCGGCTTTCTCTTAATGATCGCAACCTGCTCGATACTTCCTGTGCTGGTTCTTATATGCTGATGACTATGGATTTCAAATGGGACTTATTGGAAAGAATTAAACGCAACTCTGAAGATTGGGGTTCCGACGATGGTAAGGAGTCAGGTATGACACCTAAGTTCGATTGTGTTAAATCTTTTATGGATACCGATGCTTTTCGTGGATTTAGCGCTAAGTATGGACTTGACGCTGAGATAGTAGCTTCTTTCTGTGAATCTTTTGCTACTCACATTGATCTCCCTAAAGAAAAGTGGTTCAAATATAATCCTCCTGTTGAAGTGAAAGTAGTTGCACCTATTACAGTTGAAGAAAAGACTATCACCTATAGTGATCCTATTGTTCCTACTTATGTTGAGAAACCTCCTTTCCATGTTAGGATAAAGGATCATGCTAAAACTTCGACTGTAGTTCGTAAGAGTAATGCTAGGACTTATACACCTCCCGAGCAAATCAATGTTGAACCTAGTATTGCTATGGTTAAAGATCTCTTGGATGATGACTTAGATGGGCATGTTATTTATTTCTGTGATGAAACTGCTAATATTGCTAGTCCGGATACTAAGATACATAGACCTGTCGTAGGCATGCCTGTTATTTCTGTTAAAATAGGAGATCATTGTTATCATGGTTTATGTGATATGGGTGCTAGTGCTAGTGCAATACCTTATACCTTATATAAAGAAATTATGCATGACATTGCACCCATTGAATTAGAAGACATTGATGTTACCATTAAGCTTGCTAATAGGGATACCATTAAAGCAGTTGGGATAGTTAGAGATGTTGAAGTCTTGTGTGGGAAGGTTAAATATCCTGCTGATTTTCTTGTTCTTGGTTCCCCACAAGATGATTTTTGTCCCATTATTTTTGGTAGACCCTTCTTAAATACAGCTAGTGCTAGGATTGATTGTGAAAAAGATACTATCACCGTTGGCTTAGATGGTATGTCTCATGAGTCTAATTTTGCTAAGTTTCATAGACAACCTCGTGATAGGGAACCACCTAGTAAGGATGATATTATTGGTCTTGCTTCCATTGTTGTGCCTCCTACTGATCCGTTAGAACAATATTTGATTGACCATGAAAATGATATGTTTATGAAGGAAAGAAGGGAAATAGATGAAGTGTTCCTTAAACAGGAACCTGTGCTGAAACATAACCTTCCCGTTGAAATTCTGGGGGATCCCCCTCCACCCAAGGGTGATCCCGTGTTCGAACTCAAACCATTACCTGCTAATCTCAAGTATGCTTATCTTGATGAAAAAAAAACATATCCTTTTATTATTAGTGCTAACCTTTCAGAGCAAGAAGAAGAAAGGTTATTGAAAACTCTGAAGAAGCACCGAGCAGCTATTGGATATACTCTAGATGATCTTAAGGGCATTAGTCCCACGTTATGCCAGCACAAAATTATAGTGGAGAAAGATGCCAAACCAGTTAGAGATCCTCAACGACGACTGAATCCCAAGATGAAAGAAGTGGTAAGAAAGGAGATACTAAAGCTCCTTGAGGCAGGTATAATCTATCCCGTTGCTGATAGTGATTGGGTAAGCCCTGTCCATTGTGTTCCTAAAAAGGGAGGTATTGCCGTTGTTCCTAATGATAAAGATGAATTGATCCCGCAAAGAATTATTACAGGTTATAGGATGGTAATTGATTTCCGTAAATTAAATAAAGCTACTAAGAAAGATCATTACCCTTTAACTTTTATTGATCAAATGCTACAAAGACTATCCAAACACACACATTTCTGCTTTCTAGATGGTTATTCTGGTTTCTCTCAAATACCTGTGTCAGCGGGGGATCAATCAAAAACTACCTTTACTTGCCCTTTCGGTACTTTTGCTTATAGACGTATGCCTTTTGGTTTATGTAATGCAGCTGCTACTTTTCAAAGATGTATGATGGCTATATTCTCTGATTTTTGTGAAAAGAATTGTGAGGTATTCATGGATGACTTCTCCGTCTATGGATCCTCTTTTGATGATTATTTGAGCAACCTTGATCGAGTTTTGCAGAGATGCGAAGACACTGGTCTCGTCCTGAATTGGGAAAAGTGTCACTTTATGGTTAATGAAGGCATTGTCTTGGGGCATAAGATTTCTGAGAGAGGTATTGATGTTGACAAAGCCAAAGTTGACGCTATTGAAAAGATGCCATGTCCCAAGGACATAAAAGGTATAAGAAGTTTCCTTGGTCATGCCGGTTTTTATAGGAGGTTCATTAAGGACTTTTCTAAAATCTCTAGGCCCCTGACTAATTTATTGCAAAAAGATATTCCTTTTGTCTTTGATGATGATTGTGTAGAAGCATTTGAAATACTTAAGAAAGCTTTGATCACTGCACCTATTGTTTAGCCACCTGATTGGAATTTACCTTTTGAAATTATGTGTGATGCTAGTGATTATGTTGTAGGTGTTGTTCTAGGGCAAAGAGTCGATAAGAAATTGAATGTTATCTAGTATGCTAGTAAGACTCTTGATACTGCCCAGAGAAATTATGCTACTACTGAAAAAGTGTTCTTAGCAGTTGTATTTGCATGTGATAAGTTTAGACCTTATATTGTTGATTCCAAAGTTACTATTCACACTGATCATGCTGCTATTAAATATCTTATGGAAAAGAAAGATGCTAAGCCTAGACTCATTAGATGGGTTCTCTTGCTCCAAGAAGTTGATTTACATATTATTGATAGAAAGGGAGCTGAGAACCCCGTTGCAGACAACTGGTCTAGGTTAGAGAACGTTCTTGATGACCCACTACCTATTGATGATAGCTTTCCTGATGAACAATTAGCGGTCATTAATGCTTCTCATACTGCTCCTTGGTATGCTGATTATGCTAATTACATTGTTGCTAAATTTATACCGCCTAGTTTCACATACCAGCAAAAGAAAAAGTTATTTTATGATTTAAGACATTACTTTTGGGATGACCCACACCTTTATAAAGAAGGAGTAGATGGTGTTATTAGACGTTGTGTGCCTGAGCATGAACATGAACAGATCCTACGCAAGTGTCACTCTGAATCCCATGGAGGACACCACGCTGGAGATAGAACTGCACACAAGGTACTACAATCTGGTTTTTATTGGCCTACTCTCTTCAAAGATGCTCGTAGGTTTGTCTTATCTTGTGATGAATGCCAAAGAATAGGTAACATTAGCAGACGTCAATAAATGCCTATGAATTATTCTCTTGTTATTGAACCATTTGATGTTGGGGGCTTTGATTATATGGGACCTTTTCCTGCCTCTAATGGTTATACACATATTTTAGTTATTGTTGATTATGTTACTAAGTGGGTAGAAGCTATTCAAACTAGTAGTGCTGATCATAACACTTCTATTAAAATGCTTAAAGAAGTTATTTTTCCGAGGTTTGGAGTCCCTAGATATCTTATGATTGATGGTGGTTCATATTTTATTTATGGTGCTATCCGTAAGATGCTTGCTAAGTATGATGTTAATCATAGAATTGCATCTCCTTATCATCCTCAGTCTAGTGGTCAAGTAGAGTTGAGCAATAGAGAGCTCAAATTAATTTTGCAAAAGACTGTCAATAGATCTAGAAAGAATTGGTCCAAGAAACTTGATGATGCATTATGGGCCTATAGAACTGCGTACAAAAATCATATGGGTATGTCTCCTTATAAGATGGTTTATGGAAAAGCTTGTCATTTACCTCTTGAACTTGAACATAAAGCATATTGGGCTGTTAAAGAGCTCAACTATGACTTCAAACTTGCCGGTGAGAAGAGGTTGTTTGATATTAGCTCACTTGATGAATGGAGAACCCAAGCCTATGAGAATGCCAAGCTATTCAAAGAAAAAGTCAAACGCTGGCATGACAAAAGGATACAAAAGCGTGAGTTTAACATAGGAGATTATGTGTTATTATTCAACTCTCGTTTAAGATTTTTTGCAAGAAAACTTCTCTCTAAATGGGAAGGTCCCTACGTTATTGAGGAGGTCTATCATTCTGGTGCCATAAAAATCAATAACTTCGAAGGCACAAGTCCAAGGGTGGTAAACGGTCAAAGTATTAAACATTGTATTTCAGGTAATCCTATCAATGTTGAAACTAATATTATTGAAACCATAACCCCGGAGGAATACATAAGGGACACTTTCCAGAATGTTCTAGACTCTGAAAAGGAATAGGTATGTGGTACAGTAAGTAAACCGACTCCAAAACAACTCCAATGGCAATTTTTATCAGCTTTGGAATATTTAAGAATTTTAGGAAGAAAGAAGTAGTCCGAAAGGGACACGAGGCCCCCACGAGAGTGGAGGGCGCGCCCCCTGTCTCGTGGGCACCTCGTGTGCCTCCCGGACTCCATTTTCTTGCACATTACGTATTTTGGTCAGTAAAAATTCATTATATATACTCCCGAAGGTTTTGACCATCGTATCATGCAAATATCCTCTGTTTTCGTTTCGAGCTATTTTCGTTGCAGATCTAGAGCATCATGACTTCACCCTCCTCCAATAATGAAGACAAGGATGCTTGGCTATTGAAGATAGAGCTTAAAAGAGAAGAACCAGAAGAGATCAATAGGGATGAAGGGATCAAGAAGGCCATGGAGGTTCAAGCTCTGGTGGTGAAACAAGAAGACATCCCTCAACCTTTACCTAACCTCTTTACTCCAACAGAGATCGAAGCTTTCATGATGATTGAGTTAGCTCGCATACAGAACAAGCATCTCCCACAGGAGAATATTTTGTTGAAGGATCATATCGCTGGACTCAAGGGCATTATCCGCAAATTGGAGGAGCTTCTACGCTCGATGTGCGATTATCCACCGTCATCATCACCACCTCCATCACCTCCGAGGACATAATCACATGGGTATGGGCACTCCCCTTGGCAACTGCCAAGCTTGGGGGAGGTGCCCTGGTATCGTATCATCATCACACTCCTATCTTTACTGTTTTATTTAGTTCGATCCTTTAGTAGTATCTTGATCTAGTAGATTGAAGTTTTGATATCAAGTAGTTTTGAGTTTTGCTTTGTGATCTCTTTTTGTAATCGAGTCCGTGAGCTATCTATAATAAAGATTAGTGTTGAGTCAAGGGCTTTGCTATGTTGCTATGATCTTGAGGAAGTAGAAAGAATAAAAGAGTTCATATTGATCTTATGGTTAGTGATGACTTCACATATAGAAAGTATGAGGCATAAAAGTTGTTGAGAGTTGATAAACATAGTTTTGGTCATCGCTGCAATTAATAGGAAGTGATAAGGAAAGAGGGGCTCACATACAAATATATTATCTTGGACACCTTTTATGATTGGGAGCACTCATTAAGTATGACATGCTAAAAGAGTTGACATTGGACAAGGAAGACAACATAATGGTTTATGTTTTCTCACATCTCAGTTAAAGTATATTGTCATTGACCTTCCAAACATGTTGAGCTTGCCTTTCCCCCTCATGCTAGCCAAATTCCTTGCACCAAGTAGAGATACTAGTGCTTCCAAATACCCTTAAACCCAGTTTTGCCATGAGAGTTCACCATACCTACCTATGGATTGAGTAAGATCCTTCAAGTAAGTTGTCATGTTGAAAGCAATAAAAATTGCTATCTAAATATGTATGACTTATTAGTGGAGAGAAAATAAGCTCTGTACGATCTTGTTTTGGAAGTAATAAAAGCGACGAACTGCATAATAAAGGTCCACATACAAGGGGCAATATAAAGTGACGTTCTTTTGCATTAAGATTTTGTGCATCCAACCCTAAACGCACATGACAACCTCTGCTTCCCTCTGCGAAGGGCCTATCTTTTACTTTATGTTTTTACTTTATGCTTGAGTCAAGGTGATCCTCACCTTTCCCTTTTTCATTTTATCCTTTGGCAAGCTCCTCGTGTTTGAAAGATCATGATATATATATATATATATATATATATATATATATATATATATATCCAATTGGATGTAAGTTAGCTTGGACTATTATTGTTGACATCAACTAAAGGTGAATACGTTGGGAGGCCACATGATAAGCCCCTATCTTTCTCAGTGTCCGGCTGAAACTCCATAACCAGAAGTATTGCGTGAGTGTTAGCAATTATAGAAGACTACATGATAGTTGAGTATGTGGACTTGCTGAAAAGCTCTATTGTTGACTCTTTTTGATGTTATGATAAATTGCAATTGCCTCGATGACTGAGATTATAGTTTGTTAGTTCTCAATAAAGTTTTTGAACCATACTTGACATTGTGAATTGATTGTTATTTGAGCATAATAAATCGTATGATAAAATCTATTTATGTTGTTGTTATAAGAATGATCATGATGCCCTCATGTCCGTATTTTATTTTTATCGACACCTCTATCTCTAAACATGTGGACATAATTTTCGATTTCGGCTTCCGGTTGAGGACAAGCGAGGTCTAAGCTTGGGGAAGTTGATACGTCCATTTTGCATCATGCTTTTATATCAATATATATTGCATTATGGGCTGTTATTACACATTATATCTCAATACTTATGGCTATTCTCTCTTATTTTACAAGGTTTACCATGAAGAGGGGGAATGCCGGCAGCTGGAATTCTGGCTGGAAAAGGAGCAAACATCGGAAACCTATTCTGCACTACTCCAAAAATCCTGAAACTCCACGAAACATGTTTTTGGAATTAATAAGAATTATTGAGCGAAAGAAATACATCAGGGGGCCCACAGGGGCGTGCCCCCCTACTGGGCGCGCCCCCTGTCTCCGGGGCCCCATGGTGGGCCCCCGGTGTGCATCTTCTGCTATATGAGAGCTATTACCCTTGAAAAAATCGTGGGCAAGCTTACGGGACGAAACTCCACCGCCACGAGGCGGAACCTTGGCGGAACCAATCTAGGGCTCTGGCGGAGCTGTTCTGCCGGGGACACTTCCCTCCGGGAGGGGGAAATCATCACCAACGACCCTCTCATCGGGAGAAGGTCAATCTCCATCACATCTTCACCAGCACCATCTCCTCTCAAAACCCTAGTACATCTCTTGTATCCAATCTTGTATCAAAACCGCAAATTGGTACATGTGGGTTGCTAGTGTTGATTACTCCTTGTAGTTGATGCTAATAAGTTTACTTGGTGGAAGATCATATGTTCAGATCCTTAATGCATATTATTACTCCTCTGATTATGAACATGAATATGCTTTGTGAGTAGTTACGTTTGTTCTTGAGGACATGGGTGAAGTCTTGCTATTAGTAGTCATGTGAATTTGGTATTCGTTCGATATTTTGATGAGATGTATGTTGTCTTTTCCTCTAGTGGTGTTATGTGAATGTTGACTACATGACACTTCACCATTATTTGGGCCTAGAGGAAGGCATTGCGAAGTAATAAGTAGATGATGGGTTGCTAGAGTGACAAAAGCTTAAACCCTAGTTTATGCGTTGCTTCGTTAGGGGCTGATTTGGATCCATATGTTTAATGTTGTGGTTAGGTTTACCTTAATACTTGTTTTGTAGTTGCGGATGCTTGCAATAGGGGTTAATCATAAGCGGGATGATTGCCCAAGTAAGGGCAGTACCCAAGCACCGCTCCACCCACATATCAAATTATCAAAGTACCGAACGCGAATCATATGAGCGTGATGAAAACTAGCTTGACGATAATTCCCATGTGTCCTCGGGAGCTCCTTTCTCATTATTAGAAATTGTCCAGGCTTATCCTTTGCTACATAAAGGTTTGGGCCACCTTGCTGCACTTTATTTACTTTATTTACTTGTTACTCGTTACAATTTATCTCATCACAAAACTATCTATTACCTACAATTTCAGTGCTTGCAGAGAAAACCTTACTGAGAACCACTTATCATTTCCTTCCGCTCCTCGTTGGGTTCGACACTCTTACTTATCGAAAGGACTATGATAGATCCCCTAACTTGTGGGTCATCAGTGGGTGGGGAAGATAGCGGTTGGCGGGGGACTTGGCAACGCAGGCCTTGGAGCTCTTGGCGGAGAACGAGGTCCGAAGAAGAAGCATCGCAGGGATGCATGGGCGCGCAGCTGGGGCGTGCGTGCGGCGGGCACACGGACGGAGCAGCATGCGGGCGCAGGGGAGCAAAGGGGTGCTGCAGGGGACGACGCGATCGAGCACGGAGGCACGGCGATGCAGGCGCCTGGGGAGCCGGGAAGGAGCTCGCTGAGCGGAGAGAGAAGGCCGGGCCAAAATGGGGACGTGGCCGGGGCGAGCTCAAGGTGGCACGCGGCCGCAGGATGGCAGCGCTCGCGCAGTCGCCTCTTGCACACATATGAGCCGTGCTAGATAGCTAAGCTAGCGTGCACAACCCGATCGATTGTCTTATTAGCTAGTCCCTCTCTTCCAAAATAGATGACCCAATTTTATACTAAAGTTAGTACAAAGTTGAGTGATCTATTTTGGAACGGAGGGAGTAGCTAGCTAGCAAGGCGCGAGCGCGTGCATGTACAGGAGTGGAGGTGTAGCAAGGGGAGGCCGGAGCGGGCCGTGGCCGATGGCGAGGACGCGGCGACCCGCGTGGTCGCCCTAACGACGCATTGGACCAAGCCGGAGGTGGACGAGGCCGATGGCGGAGATGCGCCGTCTTGTGCGGCCGCCCCAGGGGCGTGTTGGTGTCGAGCCCCGAGAGCCGCCGGAGAGACGACACGACGCAATAGTGGGGGAGTGCGCCGAGGACCAACGACGCGCAGATGAAATGGCTGGAGCAAGATGCAACACTGGGACACGCGGATGGAAGCGGCCGACTGGAGTGAGGCGGCACGGCGCGCGCGGATCGACGGTCAGCATCACAGCAATGGTGGCGAAGAGGGCGAGGCTGACGACGAGGACGTGCCGCCCCACGCGGTCGTCCCGAGGGCGTGTCGAAGCCCTCACGCGCGTCCGGAAAGACGGCGACGACATCACGGCAGGGATGATGAAGATGGCGAGGCCGACGATAAGGACACGCCGCTGCGCGCGGCCGCCCCGGTGGTGAGTTGATGTCGAGCCCTCAGGCGTGGCTGGAGAGACGGCGGCGACATCGCGGCGGAGATGAAGAAGATGGTCCCGCCCGGGGCGTGGTTCCAGGAGCAGCTAGCCCCATAGTGGGCGTCAACTGTCGTGGTATTTTCGCGGGAGTAGCCAGGGGATACCGTGTCTCGGTAGATGCCACAGGGTGGCTTATCGTTGGTGGAGCAAGGCTACAGTGGAATGTCCGGGGATGGGTATGTGAATAGCACGCCGAGATTTACCCAGGCTCGGGGCTCTCCAGAGAGATGATACCCCTACTCCTGCATGTGTGTGTGTGTGTGTGTGTATATATATATATATATATATATATATATAGGGTTGGTCTATTATGATAACATCCTTAAGAGTCTTATTCTGCTAACACCCCGAAATGAACCGGACACAGCAAAGACCCAAACAAAAGAAACATCCCACCCCACCCGTGCAGCCCACTACCCATCTTCCCCACTCCCTACTCCCTGCACCACAACCCTCCTCCTGCTGCCGGTGCACCCCAACCCCGTCCCACCACCAGATCCGGCCGCCATGGCCATCGGTGTAGCCACAAGCCGACGGATCTGGCTGCAACCCACCACCTCCCCCGCATGGTGGCCGGATGGGAGGGCCGACAAGCTCCATGCTATGCTGGGATCCTCTAGTGCCCCCACTTCCTTCTTCCCCTTCGGCTGCACTGCCTCCCGCTCTGCCTCCCTGCACTTTGCCGGCGAGCCGCCCATCCTCCACATGCATTGTCGGTGCCCCGGCCTTTCTTCCCGCAACACATCCTGACCCATCTCCTCCCGCTTACCTCACCCCGCCACCTCCCAGCGCACCCGCTTCCCCCTCCACCCTCTCGCAGGCCACAGATCCGTGGCCCTCAATTCTTCCCCAGGGGCGGATCCAGGTGAGGTCGAGGGGTGCCATCGCATCTCCTTCCTCTTCCCCCGGTATCGTCGACCTTCCCCTCGCCTCGATCTGCAGGGACACCGACGACCGGCAGTAGGGTGCGCCACCCTTCCTCGTCGCCACCTCAACTGAGCCGGCGCACCTCCTTCCCCCCTCCTCTCTGCACTCTTCCATGGACGGCTACACACAGTCACCATCTCCAGCGCGCAGTTTCACCAGAAGGAGCCCGGGGAGCGCCTCTCTCTCACCACCATGGCATTTTCGACACAGGGGCTTGCAGTTTGCAAAATAATTTTTGTGTAATTTTTTTCAGATTCTTGCTGTTGATTTGAGTGAATTCAGTTTCTAATGAAGTTTGTTAATTCTCTCAACGTAGTTCGGCTGGCGCCGGCATGAGGTTCACTAGCTCCTGTTTGCAGCTTTTTTTTACAGGGAAAGGTGGTAGCTCCTGGTTGCAGTTCGCCATGGTAGATGGGTTGATGCAGCCCACTTGAACGAGTCTTGTGGTTCATTGCATTCAACAAGGAAAAAAAGCAAAGACTGTAGGATGCAACCCACTTGTTTCATCGTCGCAGTGATCGCCTCTCTCCCAGCAGTTCAGTTCACTCTGTTGCCAACTGCAGAAAAATGAAATGCTTGATTTTTTATGCAGCTCACTATGTCTCCAGGTGTAAAACTATAAGATAGGTGTGTATGCTTTGAAGCTCACTTTGTTGTCTCACGCAGCTCGACTAGTCCTCAAGTCCTATTCAGCTGGTGACAGTTGATTTTGTGTGTATGTATGTGTGTGTGGCTGTGTAAAAATAATGAATAGATATATATGTTTTGAAGCTCACTTTGTTCTCTCACGTGGTTCGCTATAAAATTCCTTTGTGGTTCACTATATCAAATGTAACATCTGTAGTGCGTTTGATCCTCGGATGTGGTTCACTTTTCAAAGTGATGATGTTCATCCGTACTCAACATAAAAGTGCGAAAAAATTAGCGAAACAACAAGAGAGTAATGTCGTTCACTTTGATATATGCCATGGTTCACTTGCCCTCGTCTCTGCGGTCCACTCGTATATAAAAAAAATTGAGAAAGAAAACAACAAAAACTCGTCTGAGAAAATTTACATCCGACAAAAGAAATCATGAAGTTCACTTGACCATCTGATGCAGTGCGGTTTTCCGTCCGGAAAAAGGGGGGTTTTCTGTCGTATGAAGTTCACTCGTCGATTTGGGTGTCGCAAAAAACAGTGTGTTTGCATTTTGGTAATTTCAAAACTGCTCTTAAAACGTAAGAAATTAGCGAGAGTGTTCTACATGAAAAAGTTGCGCCTCATTGATATCTTTCCAACGACGTATCATTTAAATCATTCCGACCAGCGGTTTGAAAAAAATTCACGAAAAACGATCACTGCCTCTCGTCGTCAGCCGCACAATTTTCAAAATTAACGAAAAACCGTAAGGAGTCTCAAAAACATTTCAAAATATAGAAGTTACGCCTTGTCCGTAGCTTTCCAACAGCGTATCACACGCCTTGTTTCGACAAACGGTTCAAAAACTGGAGCGAAAACAGTAGAAAAATTGCAAAAAAATTCGAAAAAACAGAATTCCGCGATTTACTAAATTTAAAACTGCTCTTAAGCTGTAACAATTTAGAGAAAATAATAGATATGAAAAATATGCGCCTCGACAATATCTTTCCAACGCTGTATCGTTTGCTTCATTCCAATGTGTGGTTTAGAAAAAATCGTGAAAATACGCTCATTGTATCCCGTCATGTGCGCACTGTTTTTGAAACTGCTCTTAAACCGTGATGAATCTCGAAAAGTGTTCAACATGACGAGGCTGTGCATTTTCCATAGCTATCCAACGATATATTATATGCCTCGTTCGAACAAACGGTTTAGAAACTGGAGCAAAAATAATGCCGAAAAATACATGCAGTTTTTTTGGTGACATTGCGGTGTTCGTTTGATAGGGATGCAGTGCCCTTGCGTTGAGCGTGCAGTACAGAAGTGTTATCAGAATAACTATTCTGCTCATATTAGCAGAATAGACCGGCCATATATATATATATATATATATATATATATATATATATATATATATATGGTGGGTCTATTATGATAACACCCTTAAGAGTCTTATTCTGCACACCGAATTGCTTATTCTGGTAACACTGCAGAGCCGACCCGTAGCTACAAATTGACCCCAAAAGCAACGGAGCCGAACTGCTCGCTTAAAATAAAAACCCTGCCTTATCCTCTCGTGCCCACTCCCTCTCTGTCTCTCCACGACCCCGCCTCCCATCCCGAACCTCCGTTGCGTCGCCGCGCAGCTACCCTCCCTGCACCGCCGAACCGCCACCTCCCATGCTCCCCCGCGCCGCCAACCTCCCCTGCGGCCACCACCGCACTCCTACCCCGCACCGCCATGCGCCACCTACACCCGCGCCGCCACGCCACCATCCTCCCCCGCGGCCACCTAATCGGCGACCAGAGCCTTGCCCGCACCGGATCTGGCCATCCCGGCCCCGTGCGCTTCCATCAGGCTTGCTGGCGCATGGCATTCAGCCGAGCCGCCACCCCACAGTCGAGCGCCGCCCTCCTCCGCGGTGGACGGATCTGGCAAGCTTCTTATCATCGGCGGCCATCCCCGCTCCAACGCCGCCCTCCCCCACCAAACTTCTCTCGATTCAGTAGTGAATCAACTCAGACCCAACCCCCGCCTCCCTGTCGCGCTTGGAGAGGACCCTGTGGTGGTCGCAGGGAGAAGGAGGAGCTCCAGCACCGGCCCCTGTGCCATTCGCGAGGTGAAGCTGCCTCCGAGTTTGCAGAGGGTGTGCGCGTGAAGTACGACAGGCGCGATGGTGCAGTCCGGCAGGGTAGCGCGTGCAGTGCTCACACGCCACATGCGCGATGGTGTGTCGTGCAGTTCACCCCATCCTCCGGATCCGCGGCCGTGGCCACCACCTCCGGTACCGCCTTCCAAAGATGTGATGATGGCAGTGAGGCAGTGCAGTTCACCAGCGCTCAATGGATCCGGGGGAGCTCGTGAGAGTGGCGCCAACAGCGTGTGCAATCCCCACCTTCAGCCACTTCCACACGACAGGATCCGATGGGATCCCATGGGTGCAGTTGCTGGAGCGCGCCTGGGTCACAGGTGGCTGCCGTGCATTCCACATCAACTTCGACAGTGTGCGGGTGGCACTCTCCGTTAGCCAGTGTGGTTCACCGGCGACGCATGGTGCAGTGCACCTCGTCGTGCGGTGTGGTTTGCAGGAGTTTCTTTTCTGGATTTTTGGATGTGCAGTGCACCCGGACCCCGCGAGCAGTGCGTCGCACCCCCTGGTGTGGTTCATCCACGACCACCGCTGACGAAAATATAGGCATCACGCGAGTTGTCGTTCGGTGCCTTGTCCCGCGAGGAGCAGTTGAAGCAGTAGCTACTGGAGCAGAGTAGCGGGTGGTGGTGCGGCATGGAGGTCATTTCGATCCATTGCTCGTGGCCTCCACTGGTTCCGCAAGCTAGCTGCTACTCTACTTTAGTATCATTTTTTCTCCTCCTTGACTGCAAGTTGCTTCTGTCCCACCGCTAGCAAACTTCTTCTTTCCTCTAAACTGATTCCCATTGCTTGTGCAGTTTCAGGTAGTGTACCATGTCCAGCTGCGAGTCACCGCAGTCCGCTACACGATCCCGTGCAGTGCACGGGTGCATAGGAAGCATCCCGTAATCAAAAATAGAAAAACTATCAATGAAGGATGTTTTTGACTTTATTGTTTAATACGGAAGAAGACTAACAACGAAAAAAGAAGGAAAGAAGTGCACTGCAGCCACTTAGTGATTCAGCTTGTAGAAAAAGAAAAGAAATCCCCACGGAAAGTTTACTTTCTTTCTCGAATTCAATTTTTTTGTATGTGGGAGGATTGGAAAATTTAGTTCACTTCAATTTGTGTAGTAGCTCATTGCACCTATGTATGAAGTGCAATTTGTTTGTGTGTCTCAAAAATCAATCGACTACATCAACACGTGCAGTGCGTTTGGTTCTCGGATGTGGTTCACTTTTGAGAGTGATGAGGTTCACTTGCACACAGCATGAAAGTGCGATTTTTTAGCAAAACAACAAAAAAGTAATGCGGTTAGCTTTGATATATGTCGCGGTTCACTTCCCTCGTCCCTGCGGTCCATTCTCGGTCATAAAAAATGTTGAAAAAAAGATGTCAAAAACTCGGCTGAGAAAAATTTATATCCGACTAAAGAAATAATGAAGTTCACTTGACTGTCTGATGCAGTGCGGTGTCTGTCTGAAGAAGTGCGCTCATCTGTCTGATGCAATTTTTTCGTCGATTTTGGTGTCGCGAAAAAACAGAGTGTCCGCATTTCGTTTAAATCAAAATTGCTTTTAAATCGTAACACATTAGCGAAAGTGTTCTACATGAAAAAGTTGCGCCTCGACGATATCTTTCCAAGGGCGTTTCGTTTGAATCATTCCGATCAGCGATTTATAAAAAATTCACAAAAAAACCGCTGCTGCCTATCATCATCAGCCGCACGATTTTTAAAATTAACTAAAAACCGTAAGGAATCTCAAAAACATTTTAACATATGAAAGTTGTGCCTCGTCCGTAGCTTTCCAACGGCATATAACACGCCTAGTTTCGACAAACGGTTCAAAAACTGGAGCAAAAACAATACCGCAAATTTTTAAAAACTTGAAAAACAAAGTTCCGCGATTTAGTAAATTTGAAACTGCTCTTAAACCGTAATGAATTAGAGAAAGATTTATACATGAAAAAGATGCGCCTCGACGATATCTACCCAACGCTGTATCATTTGCTTCATTCCGACAAGCGGTTTAGAAAAAAACGCGAAAAACGCTCGCTGCCACTTGTCATCCGCCACACTATTTTCAAAACTGCACTTAAACCGTGTGGAATCTCAAAAAGTGTTCAACATGTCGAAGTTGTGCCTAACCCATAGATTTTCAATGGTATATTACACGCCTCATTCCGATAAACGGTTAAAAAATTAGAGCGAAAACAGTACCGAAAAATAAACGCGTGCAGTTTTTTCCGACGAGAAGTTCACTCGTCTCTATTGCAGTGCTCGTCGTCAAAATGATGCAGTGCGCTTCTGTTGATATACAGACGGTCTATTCTGCTAATATTAGCAGAATAACTATTCTGCACACCACTTCGGCACTGCACGCTCAACAGAAGCGCACTGCATCATTTTGACGACGAGCACTGCAATAGAGACTATATATATATATATATATATATATATATATATATATATATATATATATATATATGACAAATTTTCCTACAAACAGTTGTAGTTACCATCACTTGCATTTTGTATGGTGTATGTAGTATCTGTTGGAATCGAGAGTATGTACGTGTAGTATGTACTCCCTCCGTCCCAAAATTCTTGTCTTAGATTTGCCTAGATACGGATGTATCTAATACTAAAACGTGACTTGATACATCCGTATTTAGACAAATCTAAGACAAAAAATTTGGGACGGAGGGAGTAGTATATAACAATGATTAGGTAGTATATATACTAATTTTTAGGTAGTATGTACCATTTGTTGAGTATGCTCATTTTTACGTACAAACATGTACGTATTTTACAAATATAACAATAACTATGGGCTCATATACAATTTTTTCATGTAACTTGCTTTGAAATATCTTAGATATAGTATATGAACATATTTAAAATAATAAAATAGTATATATAGTACCACATGATAGTATATGAGACATGTGGAGTAACTACCACCGGGTGGTAGGATGGATTTTCCCTATATATATATATATATATATATATATATATATATATATATATATATATATATATATATATATATATAGCCGGGGTACATGTAGCAGTATAGTGGTGCACCTGGCACTAGTGGTCGTGGATGGAGCTTGTGGCTGTGGGAGTCCATCTTCATGGATGGATGGATGTGTGCTAGTATATATAGGTGTGGGCATGTGTGGCTTAAGGTGTAAGCTATAGTGAGTAGCTTACGTCTCAAGTCATGTGTAGCTTGACAGCTAAGCTATGTGTGATGCAGGCTACAGTGTGGCACTATTGCTCAATAGTGCCGGGTACAGCCGTCTTGTCGAATGGGACGCTGTAGTTGACTTCGCATAGCAGGCTGGTTGGAGCAGCCGGATGGGGAGCCGGCTGGACAGCCAGATGGTGAGCTGGCTGGACAACCGGATGGTGAGCTGGCCGGGGCAGTTAGGCTGAGAGGCGTTGGCTGCCCCGATGTCTTGAAGCGTTGTTTCACCGTCTTTGGGGTACCCGGGGGTCATTCCTCCAACAGGGTGAGACCACTACATCGCAGGATGCACTCTCGCAATGGGGAACATCTCATAGCGTTCCTACTCTGTCCAGAAAGGAGTTCGACAACATATTGTTATGAGCACTTTGGGAGATTTGGAAGCATCGAAATGCAATTGTCTTCGACAGGGCTTCTCCCTTCGTGCCGGCATTAATTACATGTTCTCAAGGAGGTTGAAAGATGGACACGGGTTTGCTAAGGTCTAATCTACAAGCGTTTAGGACGGATCTAGCTAGATGGATTAGCCGTGAGTAGTCTTGTGTGCAGTAGGGCTGCAGACCCAGTTTGTAGAACGGTGGATGGGTCTTTGTATGGTTGTACCCTTTTTTCTCCGAATGCAAGATACTAGCTAGGTAGTGAAATACAAATATATTACGGAGGGGGTGGTAGTTTTACATTAAGCCTTGAATACTATACATCATAGATAACATTATGCTCTTCTCTTCAAATTTGACTTAGAGAAAGCTTAGATAAAATCAAATGGGCCTTTTGTGCATCAGATGTTGAAGCTCAAAGGATTTGATGATGTGTGGTGTGAAGGGGGGACATGTGAGAATTAGAGTGAATGATAACATTGGGCCTTATTTTAAAGCTCACAAAAGATTTTTGAGACAAGGAGATGCCTTCTCACCTTTATTGTTTGATATGACTACTGATGCTTTGGAAATTATTATGGGTAAAGCTAAATAAAATGTTTTGTTAAAGGGGTGTTAGAAGACTCTTTAGACAAAGGGTGAATATGACGCCATATGCCGATCATACTACATTTCTATTGTGAGATGATGAGAACAGTGCTATAATTTTGAAAATTATTCTCTATGCATTTGAACAAATGCCAAGAACTCTTCCTTTTTAGCAAGGATGTGGAAAAGCCAATCTATATCATGCAATCTTTACATGTGAATTAGGTTCCGATCCCCTAAGATATTCGGGTGTACCTATTTCTAGTGTGATAACTAGAAACAAACACCGGAATGGGGTGATAAAGTAAATAGAGAAGAGATGTGGGCGCTGGCAAGGAAAATTATTGAATATGGCTGGTAGGGTTACTCTGCTTCATGCATTCTTGACAAACGTCCTTGTCTTTATGATGTCCTTCTACGCAATTCCTACCAGGGTGAGGAGAAAACTATTTTTATAGGGCTAGGTTGGTGTCAAAGCTTGGAGAAGAGAAAAAATAACATCATTTGGTGAAATGGAAAACCTGCTGTCAACCCAAAGACCGGGGGGGGGGGGGCGCTTATCTATTTTAATGTAGAACTTATGAATAAATTTCTCATGCCAAATATATCTGAAAGCTAGAGATTGGATTTGAACTGTGGGAAGAGGTTCTTATAAATAAATATGTTCAAGTGAAATGCATTCTCACATCAAGCGTAATGTTTGGGATTACCATTTTTGGCCTAGCATTTTGAAAGTTAAAGATCTATTTTATCAACATTGTAAAAAGGTGGCTCAACATGGGGAAATAAAAGATTCTTGGAAGACTGGTGGGTGGGGGATAAACCTTTGAAACTCTCAAATCATCTAAGTTTGATCATAATATTTCTATGATTGAGGTTTTTTGTAGGGTATGATTGAGGTTATTAATGAAGCATGTGAGGGATTTACTTTTAGAAGAACTCTTCTAGGGAAAACCCTGGAGTTCTAGAACAATTTGAAATTACGATGTGATGATGTTAGAAAGTTAGGAGGAAAAGATTCAAATGGATGCTCATTGCTGATAGAAAGTTCACTGTCAGATCTCTTTATAAATATTTTATTAAATATTTTCCTTCGAAATTTCTATGGAATATCAAAATTCCCTAAAAAAATCAAGATCTTTTGTGGTTAATGGTTAAGAAAAGTATCCTCACTAAGGAAAAGTTACTAGGGGAGGATGGAAGGTTACCAAAATGTGTGTTTATTGTGGGCATGATGAGAATATTGATCATCCATTTTTTAGTGGCATGCTGCTAGGCTTCTTTGGAGCTTATTGAAATGTGATTTTGATTTGAAATCTACTCCTGCTAGTTTGTCTAAATGCTTAGGGAGTTGGATTAAGGGATTCCCCAAAGAAGACGGTTGGTGCTTGTAGGCATTGCTTAAATGTCTTGGGCAATTTGGAGATGTGGCAATTATATTATTTTTGAGAGAAAATTATCTCTAATCCAATGGCTTTGATCCAAATGATGTGTTCCTGGATAATGAGCTGGTCTATTTTGGAGATGATGAGCTGGAACTTCAGCATCAAATGTTTATGTTCCCCTTTCAATTGGCTTGTTTTGGAGTCTGGGGAGGTTTCCAGCCGATTGCATGGCCTCGTTTATGATCTTGCATGATCTGGTTTACGATGTGTATCTTCGTCTCCCAGTGATGTAAGCCTGGTTATTTTCTCTGGAGTCCTTAGTTGCAGTAGTGTGTAGTTTGTAGAAGACTAGTTGATTTCTTTCTATCAAATCGGAGGGGCAATCTCTCTTTCACTAAGAAAAGTAATATCATTCATGTACTATTGGTTTCGCACCGATTTTTTTAAAGGGTCTGTCTAGGATACATCTAGGAACTCTTATAGAGTTCTCTTATATTTCCCAAACCATAGCCGTCAAGATGTCTCTCGCGGATCTGAACTTCGACTTGGGTCAAGATTTCGCTACTGAAGTGTGGAGGAAATGGGGAGTACCCATCAACTATGAAGAAGGTAAAGATATGGAGGAATTCATTTTAGTTGCTGAGTTCACCCGTTAGCGGATCAGGCTCACGATGGAATCTGTTGCCACGATCCTCCTGTCCTGTTTCGGTGGCCGGGCATCCCTATTCAAGGTTCAATTGCTTCAAAATTGGTCTTTTCGGTTCTCGGTTTCTTCCAAAGAAGTTGGTTTCTCTATCATAAAAGGAGGTAACATCTCTCTACCTCTTCTCAATATCAACTTTCTCCTATGGGGATATAGAGGCCCTAATTCCTCTTGGGAACTTGATCAATATCTCCAAGAGAAGGAAGATGCATGGACTCATGTCTTCCGTGATCATCCTAGAAAATCTTACCTTCAGGCTCTTCGTACACCCACTTCGTACAACCAGCATGCTCCCACCCCGATCAGATCTCCAGCTCGATCATACCAACAACATTCTATTCATCCTTCCGGTCGTGATCGTCGCCCGTAACCATTCAAGGACAGTAATGAGAGGGCGGGCAATCCGCCCATTCAAACCGCGTTTAATGGGCTTTATTGCGTTAGGTGCCTCATGCATGGTCATCTTAGGCCCAGCTGCACTAATAGGATTAAATGTAGAAATTGTAAGCGTTGGGGCCACATCGCCCGGGACTATTTCTCTGCTAAGCAGCCCAACTCAAGCCCAGTCCTTCAACCCAGTAGGCAACCCACCCTGCCGTCTCATCCCACATCCAACGCGACACCGAATCTTTTGATTCCGAGGCAAATCATCACTGTTGCTGCGAATGAGACTAATCGGCTAGTCAGAGGGTCAATCATTACCCCTGCTTACTAAGAAAATAGAGGAGACGCCTCGATTTCGGCCGGAGCGGCCATCCGCCATTACAATCCTGCCACTCCATCCATCGCCCAAAGATTGAGAGCTGCGGCCATCCAAGACAGTGCTCTTTCCTCTTCTCTCCGCCTCACAATCCACCCTTCTTCCCCCTCATCCGCACAATCCATGGCGGCCTTCCCGTTCGACCCGAGCCCCTTCATCCCTGCCGGTCACCACCGCGTCGACGTTGCGGGTAGGCCGGCGTGCATTCGTATCCTGACTGGAGCGGTACCAGCAGCGCATGAAGAATGAGCCATTGCTACCATCGTACCGATGCCCAACCTGCCGGTCCAATTTGCTACTGTTCGCGAGGTACTCTCTGAGTTTCTTACTAATGTTAAGCACCTGGGATTTTCTGAGATTTCACCCTGCCCATTCGAACAAGCCTACATCAAGTTCGATAGTGTGTTTGATCGGGATGAATTAGTAAACAGCAGCGCGCACCCCTTCACTGATGTACATGTCATTTTTGAGAATCATAATCAAGGTCTGAATTGGCGCAAACTCAATCTTAGCAGAGAGGTGTGGATCTTGTTATGTGGATTTCCTTTGGACCGTCGCAGCATTCATGAGATTAGCAATGCTATCAGTACATTTGGCAAGTTTGTGATGTGGGATAGAAACAGGAGCACTCGGGCAAATCTTATGGTCAAAATAAAGGTGGAAGAACTGAGAGATATTCCTTTCAGCATCGCTATTGGAGAAGGAGATGATACTGCTACCCTCTCGGTACCTATGGTGATTCTGCAAGACACTCCATTAGGCAGAGAAGCACCTGATGAAGACCCGGTTCCTGCATTTGGTAACCCACGCCCAGTCCCTGCTCAGGCTCATTTCCATCAGAACCAGCATAACCACTTTCTGGGACCACTGCAATTCCATGAGCAAGATGCAGTACAGGCACCAATTCAGAACCCGCATTTGGATCTTCAGTTAGGAATTCAGGTTGATGAGGAGGAGGATATGGCAGAGCTTCCTGGTTGGGGACACTGGGCCATGCCGGCAGATCAAGATCTTGCTGACCAGGAATTACATGATGGAGAATTTTTACACTTACATGATTTGATGGAGCCCATGGAAGAGAACTTTTTCCATCCTGAGGTGGAGCAGCTACCAGCTAACAGTAATGTCACTGTCTCAGATGTGCCACCAAATATGAGTGCTAAAACGGCTAACTCTGCTGTTGGGCCTTTGGCGCCTCTTGCCCCTCTGCTACCTGATTTGAATGCTGATATTGGACAGGCTGGGCCTGAGGAACCTGTTGGGCCCATCATGGCCCAGCAACTTCCCACAGTGGCAGTTCTTGATGAGATGAACCTAGCTGTGCATCCACTTGAAGATCTACATCTCTCAGCCATCCTAAATAATCACTCTGTGGCTCTCAACTCCCACATGGTTGACCTCATGCATTTTGAGTGCTCCATGCCTCCAAAACCTAAACTTAACAATGAGGTGGTCAACTCTGATGAACTGATTAAACCTCTAGTTGAAGCTTTTACTGTGGAAACTGCTCAATTGGAGGACAATCTTCATGTTCTACAAAACCAAGTTGCTCCTCTTATCAGTAGGGAGGATATCAACCCAACTATGCAATATCATCCCATGGTTACCAATCATCAGAATGATTATCCAGCTCACATGATGCCTACTCAATCAAATCCCATGAATTATGCTGAAGGGCAAGGTGAATCCTCTTCTTCTGATGTTTCTGCCCCTCCAGGTTTTCCTATTCCTATGTTTAAGTCTGATCAGTTGATTATCTCAGAGACAGGCCTACCCTCTCCCACTGTCCATGAGATTGCCATTGGAACTGCTGAGAAGTACCTTGGAAAGGAAGGAGCTCAAATATGGTCCAAACATTTTGCACCTACAGCTACCAGTAAGGACATCATTCAGGTACCAGTGGACTGGGTTAATTTCCTATATGTTACTTTCCTATCTCCTGAGAAATACGATTGGGCCAAACAGTTCATTACTTCCAAAGTTTGGTATATTATATCTTAAAGCAAGAATGAGGAGCTCTGTCTACCTTTTGCCTTGCCAGACTCATGCCCTGACAGCTCTAATCTTTCTGGTATCTTGGTAACTTCTCAGGATCAGGAGAATACACTTGGTGTGTTGTGTGGCTCACAGGATATCATGTCATCATCCACCTCTGCTATTCATCACAACAGGAAGAGGAAGGACAAGGGGCCACTAGTGGAGACAGAGGTAAGGAGGAGTTGCCGTCTCCAAAAACTCAATAAGGGTTATAAGAAGTCTGTTTGCATGGATAAGGATTATTTAGCTTGTCACTCTTTTCCACACCCATTGCCTATGAAAGTTATTAAAAATCTGAACACTGCTTATTGCAAGGTCAATACCCAAGATACTATAGAAGAGAAGCTTTCCACTAAGATCAAGAAACCCAAGGTTGCTGCCAAGACTAAGGAGGGGACAAGCAAATCCAAGGAGGGGGCCAACATGTCCAAGGAAGGGACCATTAGTGCAAAGAGTGGGCAGTAATGAGTTGGTCTCTTCAGTCAGTGCTGGTACCTGAACTTTTGGGATGAGGATATTTGTCTCTGTAATGTATATTTGGGTCTTTCTATCCTTGGTTCCTATGGATCAGACTATTTGTATGAGATCCCAGTATGGTATGACTTTATGGATCGAAGTTATCCACACTCACCTGCTTATCTTGATAGATCAGATATTTCACTGCTGTCCATCTCACTGCACTACCCAACCTCCCTCCCTTCTTCTCTCAGTTTTCTATGATCATCATGAAGAGAAATTGGAATATCTTGAATTGGAACATTAGGGGTATCAATGACCCAAAGAAATGGGATGCTCTATCTAATAAGATTGCTGAATCCAATTGCTTCATTCTATGCCTCCAGGAAACTAAAAGAGAGTTATTTGACACTTCTTATATTCAAAAATTCTGTCCCAAGAACATCTCCAAATTCGAATTTCTCCCTTCCATTGGTGCTTCTAGAGGATTACTAATTGCCTGGAATGACAATCTTTTCTCAGGCAGTTGGAACACCTAAATGATTTCTCTTTGACCATTAAGTTCACCTGTAAGCTGTCAGGGACTATGTGGAAACTCACCAACATCTATGGACCCTGTCAGCAGGATGCTAGAACTGTTTTCCTTGATTGGTTTAAGGAATTTCATGTGGGAGACGATGTCAACTAGCTAGTACTAGGTGATTTTAACTACATCAGATATCCTCATAACAGAAATCAAGATGGAGGAAACCTAAATGACATGCTCTTATTTACTGAAGCAATCAACAACCAAGCTCTTGTTGAAATTCCACTGAAAGGCAGAAAATTCACTTGGAGTAATATGCAAGATGCTCCACTTTTGGAAAAATTGGACTGGTGCTTCACTTCTGAAGCTTGGACCCTCATGTTCCCTTCCACTCAAGCCATCCCTCTTGCCAAAACCACCTCAGATCACATCCCCATTGTTATTCAAGTGGGTACCTGCATTCCTAAAGCACATGTTTTCAGATTTGAAAATTACTGGCTGAAGCACCCTCAATTCAAGGAGGTGGTAAGGAGCATCTGGGAGCAAGATGTTCATGAAGAGGATAGTGCCAAAAACATTGCTGCAAAATTCAAGAGGCTAAGGAAAGGTTTAAAAAACTGGGCCAAAACTATCTCAAACCTCAAGCAAATTATTCAGAACATCAACTACATGATCCTCTTCTATGATGTTATTGAGGAATTAAGGGATCTGTCCATTGAGGAAACTAATGGCAGAAAGATTTTGATTGAGCATTTGAAACTTATTAATGAGCAGCAGAGAATATATTGGAAGCAGAGAGTCACCATCAGAAATATCAAAATGGGGGAGGCAAACACCAAGTACTTTCAAGCTAAAGCAACTATCAAGCATAGATTTAATCATATTGCTGTGTTGAGGGATGAGGATGACCAGGAACACACAGATCACCAAGCTAAAGCTGCTATCCTATACAGAGCATTTAAGAAGAGATTAGGAGCTGTTACAACAATTGAGAACCCACTCATGCTGCAGCACCTTCTATTTCACCATGATGATTTATCAGATCTGGAACTTCCCTTTTCTAAGCAAGAAATTGATGATGTCATTAAAAAGATGCCTACTGATAAAGCTATTGGACCAGATGGTTTTAATGCAGCTTTTCTCAAAGCTTGCTGGGATATTGTGGCCCCAGATTTCTATAAACTTATTGAAGACTTCCACATGGGCACTGTAAATTTGTAGAGTATCAACTACTCTTTCATTACTCTGATCCGCAAGCGAGATGATGCTGTGCTACCAAATGATTTTAGACCTATTTCCCTTTTGAACTGTACCCTGAAGATCTTAACCAAGCTGTTGGCCAACAGACTGCAAAGCAAAATACTCAAGCTTATTCATCCCAACTAATATGGGTTTCTCTCTAACAGGTGCATTCAAGACTGTTTAGCTTGGTCCTATGAATACATTCATCAATGCCACCAATCAAATGAAGATATCATTCTTCTGAAATTGGATTTTGAAAAGGCTTTCGATATGCTCAATCATGATACTATTATTGATATTCTGAAACCCAAAGGTTTTGGTAATAGGTAGATTAATTGGATTCAAATGATTTATTGTCAGGACCCCGACTCGATGTCACATCGATCTAGCTGGTAACACCTCATATCACTTTGCGGCCTCACGCACGGTATCCCCACGGGTGTCGCCTTACCTTTGCCCGGGACCGTTTGCGCCTTTTGGCTCACGTATATGATAGTGTCGCTAGCATCCATATGATAAAGAGCCCGGGCTGACATGACTAGTCGTAAATCCAAAGTGGCACAGACTTACAGGGACAGGCATCCATGACCCAGCTTCGAACGTGTCGGTCATCAGCAAGTGGGTCCGGGCTGTAGCACTGGGCTAGCAGGACTCCGGTAAACCGGGCTGTAGCGGGCTAACAGGACTCCGGTACTCAAAGCGTGACATTTCCCCGAAGGGACAGACACAGGAACGAAGAAGGACACATGCCGGCCAGCCTAAGTGTTCCAGAGCAGTAGCAAGCTACCATGGCTCAGCGGTAACACTAGGAGACATTTCCCGGTAAGAGAGGCTACTAAAGATAAACAACTAGATAGTCAGATCCCACACATACCAAGCATTTCAATCATACACACAATATGCTCGATATGTGCGAATACAACGAAGCATCACAACATGACTCTACGACACAAGTACTTTATTTAAGGCTCAGGGAGCCATACATATCATACACACAGGTACGGGTCTCATGACCCAACATACAAGTCATACAGTCATACAAGCCAACAGCGGAAGTAACTTGTCTGAGTACAGACAACTAGTAAAATAAAAGAGGCTTAGAAGCCTAACTATACTATGTGGTCCATCACAAGCTCAGGGTCACCACCTGGGTCTTTAGCCTACTCGTTGATGTCAACGTCTACATAGAACCCATCAGAAGGGGTTGCAGCGTCTTCTGTAAAAAAATGTAGATTATAGCAACATGAGTACAAAGGTACTCAGCAAGACTTACTTCAGATCCTACATACATGCATAGTATCAAGAAGGGTTGGTGGAGTTATTGCAGCAAGCCAGCTTTGACTCTTGGCTAGACTATCCTACGATACTCCATTTGAAATAGTTTTGCGCACACGAGTCCACTATTCACCAATTCAATACACTACCGAGGATCCACCTCCGTCTTCCTACGGAAGAGCCATCCTCGGCACTCACACTTATCTTGAGGCTTTTAATAGTTTCCATTTACTTGTCTATGAACTGTATAGGCAACCAAGTAGTCCTTTACCGCGGACGCGGCTATTCGAATAGATCATGTTAACCCTGCAGGGGTGTACTTCTTCATACACGCTCTCACCACTTATCGTCGTTTACACGACATGTACTCGGCAACCTTCAAGCGGAAGCCCAACGTGGGTGTCGGCCACGACCTACCTAATCACCTAAGCCTCCAGTCCAGGTTTATCGCCTATTCAGGTTCCATCCGCAGGGAGTCCGGCCGAGGTTTCCCATACGGCCCCGAACGATGTGAACAGGGTTCCCGAGATACCTAACGGGTATTCGGTACACCCGGCCACGTACCTACCGCATCACAGCCCACCCCTACGGTCAGCGCTGTCCACGGCCTCCAGTAGGCTACAAACACCAGAAACTACTTGCAACTCCTGGACGGAGAACTAGGGTGAATAAGAAGTCGAGAGGGTCCATTGGTTTCGGGCCCAATGCATGGTAGTAGCTGATTCTTAAATCACACATACAGATCTCAGTGCTTAAGGTCGGCTTCAATGAAACAACCCACCATGTACTCCTACATGGCCTCTCATCGATACCTTTACCAAATCGTGTTCACCACACCACTCTCATTACCGACATAATCATTTCACTCTAGTCCATCGCCCAGATGAACCAGACCTGACACGACTCTAAGCATAGCAGGCATAGCAAGGTAGGAACAACACATACATATGGCTCAATCAATTCCTACACATGCTAGTGGGTTTCATCTAGTTACTGTGGCAATGACAGGTCATGCAGAGGAAATGGGTTCAACTACCGTAGCACACAGCAGTTTGAATCGCGTTGTCTTAATGCAGTAAAATAGAGCAGGAGCGAGAACATGGGATTGTATCGATATGATCAAATGGTTGGTTGCTTGCCTGATGGTTCATTGCACGGATACGATTCCTCGTTAGGGTAATCACGGTACTCCTCGGGAACAGATCCTGTCGCAAAGGACATCGATACACAAACATCACCAAACAATATGCAACAATATGATGCATGCATGAAACATGGCAATATGAGTGTGTTGGGCTAATGCAACTAAAACCAGAAGGGTTTGAGCAAATTTGAATCAAAGATTCAAATTTCAAATTCAAATATGGCCTTTTAAAGTGCCTTTTCTTGTTCTGATTAAAACATCAACTTAACTTGTTTGATCATGCATGAAAATGGTACAGATGGATAGATTGGATTTTTCTGATCATTTTTCATATATTATTTGTCCAATTTGGAGTTATAGAATAAAAGTTATGAATTTTTGAAGTTTAAATAATATTCTGGAATTTCCTGTTTTAAATTAAATCCAGAAATATCATTTACTGCGTCAGCCTGACATCATAGTGACATCAGCAGGTCAACAGGGCTGGCTCGGGTCAAACCTGACGTGTGGGGTCCACACGTCAGTGTCACAGGGGCTAATCCCGCGTTGACCCCGGGCTGGTTAGCTTTGACTAACCCCTGGGGCCCACTGTCAGCGTCTGTAGGTGGTGGGTTAGTGGTTAATTAACTAGGCCACGTCAGCTCGCCGGAGTTCTGGCCGGCGGCGACCAACAGTGCGGCGGCGATAGTGGTTTTGGTCGTTTCGGCCACCAAATGGAACGTGGCGACCACCGGAGTGAAGCTGAGGACGACCCGCGGCTCTTGGCGGAGTCCGTTGGGGTCGGGGTGGACGGAGTCGACGCCGGCGACGACTTTGGCGGCCACCGAGGTTCGGTCGGAGGTGAACTTGATGCTAGAGGGTTCGGTGAGGCTCGTGGGGTGGCTAGCTAGGTGCTGTGGAACGCGGTGAGCAAGATGGACACCATCTTGTGGCCGGAGGATGACCGGGAGCACGTCGGCGACGAGGTCCACGGCGGTGGGTGCGGTTGAGCTCCGGGAGGTTGCTACACGGCTCGGGAGCAAGAACGGAAGGAAGGGGAAGATGGCTAAGCTCACAGTGAGTGCGACGGAGTCCTTGGTGCGGTCGGAGATGGACCGGAGCGACGTCGGCGTTGAAGGGGATCTCCGGCGACGGTGAGCTCGGGCGAGGTCGGTGCGGTGGTCTCGGGCGTTGCGAGCGCTCGGGGCTCGGCTGCTCGATGAAGTGGACAGCGGCGAAGCTCCTGGACACGGTGAGACGGCGTGGAGACGACGGGGAGCACGGCTACGACGATGGTGCGGCGATGGTGGCGTCGGCCATGGCTGGGGCGTGCGAAGGGGAGGAGCTGGAGAGGAGAGGGGGTGTCTGGGGGATTCGGGGGAGAGAGGGAGGACGATCCACGTCGTCACCTGGCGAGGGGAGCGGCGAGGCGGCGAGCAGGTGCGTGGCGCACGCCGCGGTCGCCGTCGGGCACCTGCCTGCCTGCCTGGCCGAAGCAGCTCGCTGGAGCGGTGCTGGGCTGGGCCGGCAGGTGGGCTGGCTAGTGGGCTGCGGTGGCGCCAGGTAAGCTTTTTCCTTTTTCTTCTGTTTTCTGTTTTATTTAATAAATCTGCAACTTTGTTGAATTAAATAAAATACCTAGGCAATTCCAAAAATCACCAAACTACTCCTGGCTCATGGTTGGATTATTTCCAACATGAAACATTTTAGTTTGGAGATATTTGAGCATTTAAATATTTTATATTATTTTAAATGCCCAAATTCAAATAGTTATGATTTAACTCAAGAACCCTAGGATGGCCTAGAAAAGTGTGCACCATTTTTGGCAGAGGTTCTGAACCAAGGCAAAAATGATGGGCATTTTAGAAGGGCATTTCAGGTTCATTGAAAATTATTTTAGTAAACCCTAGTTGGTTTCAGAGGGGACTGGGGGTTCTGTCATCCCCATTTCAAGTTTCTGCTGAAAGAGTAAACATGATGCAACACTCTAATGCATGACTAGCTAGGGTGTGACAACTCACCCCCACTCAAAAGAATCTCGTCCCGAGATTTGGGTTCCTCCGAGAAGAAGGCGGGATACTCGAGTCGAAGACGATCCTCCCTTTCCCAAGTTGCTTCATCTTCAGAATGGTGCGACCATTGAACCTTGAGAAACTTGATGTTATGACGTCGCGTGGTACGTTAGACTTGATCGAGGATACGAATGGGGTACTCTCGATATGTAAGATTATCTTGGAGATCAAGCGTTTCGTGGTCCACTTCACGGATAGGATCCGAGAAGCAACGCCTGAGTTGAGAAACGTGGAAGACATCGTGAACTCTGGAGAGGTGCGGAGGTAGTTCCAATTGGTAGGCAACTTCTCCTCGTTTGGCAAGAATGCGAAAAGGTCCAATGTAACGAGGAGCCAATTTGCCTTTGATACCGAAGCGATGGGTTCCCTTCAGAGGGGTGACCCGAAGATAAGCCTTCTCGTCAACCTCGAAAGTCATAGCCTTATGTTTTCGGTCATATTGACTCTTTTGACGAGATTGGGCTGTTTTCAACTTCTCACGAACGATACGAACTTGTTTTCTGCTTCCTGAATCATATCCGGGCCAAAGAATTGTCTTTCCCCGGTCTCTGACCATTTAAGGGGTGTTCGACATCGTCGTCCATAAAGAACTTCAAAAGGGGCTTTACCCAAGCTAGATTGATAGCTGTTGTTGTAAGCGAATTCGGCAAATGGAAGGCACTTCTCCCAGTCCATTCCGAACGAGATAACAGAGGCTCGAAGCATGTCTTCTAGAATTTGGTTGACGCGTTCCACTTGACCACTTGACTGAGGGTGGAAAGCGGTGCTAAAGGAGAGACGGGTTCCCATAGCATTTTGGAAACTTTCCCAAAATCGAGAGGTGAAAAGACTTCCTCGATCCGAATTGATTTCCAAAGGAACACCATGGAGGGAAGTCTGCCAGCTGGCTAGCGGTTATACTCTCACGAACAGGTAGAAAATGAGCTACTTTGGAAAGACGATCGACCACGACGAAGATAGCATTATTCCCTCTCTTGGTCCTGGGAAAACCGGTAATGAAATCCATACCAATTTTATCCCATTTCCATTCAGGGATAGCTAAGGGTTGAAGGGTGCCAGCAGGCCGTTGATGCTCTGCTTTTACACGACGACAGACGTCGCAATTGGCAATATACTGAGCAATTTCTCTCTTCATCCTAGTCCACCAGAACCTCTGGCGTAGGTCCTGATACATTTTAGTACTACCGGGATGAATGGTGAGAGGAGATTCATGGGCTTCCTTAAGGATTAATCGCCTTAGGTTGCGCACTTTGGGAACTACTAATCGATCCCCGAAGTACACGACTCCTTGATCATTAACGGAGAAACAATTCGCAATTCCTTTCTGAATGTTCCTCTTGATGCGGGAGATTCCCGGATCTACCTTCTGTGCTTTGATAATTTGATCCGTAAGGGTAGGTTTTGCCACCAAGGTGGAGAGAAAACCTTGAGGTACAATGTGAAGGTTAAGCTTCCGAAATTCCTCATGGAGAAGCGGTTGACTTTGTTGTAACATCAGGTTGTTACAATAAGATTTACGACTTAGCGCATCAGCCATGACGTTGGCTTTCCCTGGGGTATAGGTTATCCCTAAGTCGAAGTCTGTGATCAATTCAACCCAACGTCTTTGCCTGAGATTCAGATCCGGTTGGGTGAAAATGTACTTCAGACTTTGGTGATCAGTGAATATTTCGCAACGATTACCGAGGAGGTAATGTCGCCAGGTCTTAAGTGCATAGACTACGGCTGCAAGTTCCAGATCATGAGTAGGATAATTCTCCTCATGTGGGTGCAATTGCCGTGAAGCGTAAGCAATTACGTGTCAATCTTGCATAAGGATGCAACCTAGTCCTTGTCGCGAGGCGTCGCAGTAGATAACAAAGTCCTTGGAGAAAGCTGGCGGTACCAGCACGGGAGCAGAAGTCAGGCGTCTTTTCAGTTCCTGAAAACTGTGCTCACATTGTGGAGTCCATTCGAACTTCTTATCCTTCTTGAGGAGTTCGGTTAGGGGTTTAGCAACTTTGGAGAAGTTCTCGACAAAGCGACGGCAATAGCTCGCTAAGCCTAGAAAACTCCGAACTTGCTTGACCGATTCGGGTGGAGTCCAGTCAAGGACAGCTTGAACTCGCTCAGGGTTAACAGCAATACCTTTACCAGATATTACATGACCCAGATAGGTCACTTCTGATAACCAGAATTCACACTTTGAAAATTTGGCATAAAGGCGATGCTCTCGAAGTTTCTGCAACACTAGCCTTAGATGTTCGGCATGTTCTTCCTCGTTCTTGGAGTATATGAGTATATCATCGAGATAAACTACGACGAATTTGTCCAAATACTCCATGAAGATTGAGTTCATTAACCGAGAAAAGGTGGCTGGAGCGTTGGTTAAACCGAAGGACATGACGGTGTACTCGTATTGGCCGTAACGAGTAACAAAGGCCGTTTTAGGAATGTCCCCGTTTCTGATTTTGATTTGATGGTAGCCCAACCTCAAATCCATCTTGGAGAAGACTGAGGATCCAGCGAGCTGATCATACAGATCGTTGATCCTGGGAAGTGGATATTTGTTCTTGATTGTGACCAAATTGACAGGTCGGTAATCTACAACCATTCGGTCCGTACCATCCTTCTTCTTGACAAATAGGACGGGGCAAGCCCACGGAGATGAACTAGGGCGGATGAAACCCTTTTTCAAGGATTCATCGAGTTGTTTCTTAAGCTCGGCTAGTTCTAAGGGTGCCATCTTATAAGGTCTTCTAGCAATCGGAACGGTTCCTGGAATGAGGTCTATTACGAACTCAACATCCCTGTCAGGTGGAACACCTGGCAATTCCTCTGGAAAGACATCCGGAAAATCACGGACTACCGGAACGTCCTCAAGGTCTGGCAAAGGACTGGCGTTAAGAGAATATAACTGCCGCTTGGCTATTCGGGTCAAGACGTTGACTATCTTTCCCGAAGGATGGGTGAGTTGAACAGTCCTAGAGAAGCAATCAATTTTGGCATGATGAGCTGACATCCAGTCCATACCCAAAATGATATTAATATCTGAAGATTTAAGGGCTATCAAAGATGCGAGGAAAACAAGTCTGTCGACTTGGATTTCATTTCCATAACTTACCCTAGAGGTCTGCCATCTAGACCCAGGGGTAGAGATTTCCATAGTGGACGGCAGATCACAGAATGCAACGTTATGCAAACGAGCATAATTTTCAGATATAAAGGAATGAGAGGCTCCTGTATCGAAAAGAACAGATGCCGGGTGGCAATTAACAAGAAGCGTACCGAGAACGACGTTGGGATCCTCTTGAGCTTCTTCGGCAGAGACATAGTTGACATGGCCACGTGAAGCGGTGACCGGTTTGGCATGGAACACCTTCCCTGTCGGCTTGCCACGGCCAACAGCTTTAGCAGATTGATTGGGGTTGGTCTGGGGACACTCACGCATATAATGACCAGATTCCCCACACTTGAAACAAGTCACGGAACTGGTACGTGGAGGAGCATTATTGGATGGACCCCCATAGGGCTTGGCCGGTGCAGACTGTTGAACAGGGCGAGGCGCCTGAAAAGATGGCCTCGGTGTGAACCTGGGTGGCAGAGCGGTATTGGGTACCCACACGCGGCGCTTCTGAGAACCAGCACCGGATGAGGAGCCCATATCACGTCCATGCTTGCGTGTTGCGTCATAATCAGTCTGACCAGTTTCAGCACTGATGGCTTTGTTGACAAGTTTCGAAAAAGATGTGCACTCATGCAGACGGAGGTCGCGACGAAGCTCAGGACTAAGGCCCTTACGGAACCTTGCTTGCTTCTTGGCGTCAGTAGAAACTTCCTCGGTTGCATATCGTGCAAGGTTACCAAACTCCCTGCTATAGACATCCACAGAAAGTCGGCCTTCGGTGAAATTGCAAAATTCTTCACGCTTACGGTCCATGAGACCCTCCGGAATGTGATGTTCACGGAAAGCCTCACTGAATTCAGCCCAAGTTGTGACATGGCCCGCTGGGCGCATAGCTCCATAATTCTCCCACCATAGACTGGCGGGGCCTTCAAGGTGATATGCAGCAAAGGTGACCTTGTCAGCCTCAGCTACCAGCGCGGAACGCAGCTTGTGAGAAATACTGCGAAGCCAGTCATCAGCGTCGAGAGGCTCGACGGAGTGGTGGAACGTGGGTGGATGCAATTTGATAAAATCGCTGAGTGACACCACGTTAGCCCTCTGATGGTGTGCTGTATTCTGTTCAATACGCTCCAACAAACGGTTTGTCTCCCGCTTGTTTCTCTCAGCTTCCATCATCACCTCGGCTAGTGAAGGAGGATGAGGCAGATGTTCATTTCTGGCTTCACTGCCTTCGGCCTGCTCTTGAGAAGCAGGGTTGGCGCGCGTGTTGACCATCCTAGGTAAACAAGGCAATGATTTAGTCAGAATGATAAAATTCCGACATAGGATACATAATGCAAGGAATAACTCGGAATGCAAGATGATCATCCGTATGACATGGTAGATACAGAAACTGCTTCTTTATTCCATCGTCATACACACCATACAAGGTTTAGTACAAGACCAAACAAAGTACTATTACGGTGAAAAGGGATTACATCTCATCGGAGGCATTCCAAACTCCTATACATTATTTTTCTAAAACTCCGGAAGAGTACAAACTAGGTCAAATCCCACGAGTCACGCGGGACGACAGACGACACAACTAGTGCGAACTAGTGATACTACTACTAACTCAGACCGATCCGTAATAGTCCTCGTAGAAGTCACCTCCATAGCCCGGAAGTTCAACATGATCATCCGGAAACAGACGGTCTCACGGAGCTTGTGGACCATAGGGGCTAGGATGAGGTCTTGGACCAGCAAACGGTGGCCTGCGGGGACCGCGAGGTGGGGTGATGCCTCCTACATCACGCCAAACCATCACGTCTGGCAGAGCAGATCTCACAGGATAGAGATCGCGCATATCTGAATATCCAGCTTGCACCGCCGGTGCGAACCGAGTCAAAGTGGCCCAGTGGTCAGCACGGGTATTGAAGAGCTCTAACCTTAAGGCCCGATTTTCACGGTCCTTATCCTCGAGCATCTCAGCAGTGGTGCGAGTCCGTGAATCCTCCTGAGTGGAGTCAGCATAAATAGCTTGGAGATATCCTTGTGCTCCCGGAAGTGATCCTGGCATATACCGGAAGTCAGAGTCCCGAAATAACCCAGATCTGACTCGCATAATGGTCATCATAGAGTAGGCGGCATCCTGCACAGCCATCTCGATAGTAACCCCGAGTCCATAGGAGCAGTGAAGAGGCTCAGTGGATCCAGGATAAGATGGAAATATCCTGACAGTGCAGAGATACTGGCTTTGATTAAAGTCTCGGAATTGCTCTTCGACCGTGTACTCAGGATACCAGCGGTATCCAGCCTCAGTCATTACCCTGACCAACTTAGCAGTATGGCCGGGTACATCTAGGCATCGAGTCAGGCGAACCACTTGATTGAGGTCGCGAGTGGTCATCTGAAAGCACAGTTATAATGCAAAGGCATTAGAATTTCTAGCAAAATTTCGGCAGCATAACAGCTGTAAATGCTCAAAAAGGATATTGAGACATTTGACAAAGGATTTCGTACACACTCAACATCATCATATCAAGTTCTGAATCCATTCTAACAACATAATGTGGTAGTAGAACTGAACTAGGCTTGTATCCATCAAACTTATAAGGTACTACTGATTAGTAACACGTGATCCTGATAGAGAGAACAGATCCTAATTCCTTAACCCCCGGTGGAAGAATGGACTGACTCAGATCAGAAAGTCATAAGATATAAGGAGTAAAAAGAGCCTTACGTTCCATCCCACAAGCAATTCCCCTACATATAACTAAGAATTTCTAGACTCAACATCGACCAGTTTGGCTTGGAGAACCTACAGGCAGTCCGGCTCTGATGCCAACGCTGTCAGGACCCCGACTCGATGTCACATCGATCTAGCTGGTAACACCTCATATCACTTTGCGGCCTCACGCACGGTATCCCCACGGGTGTCGCCTTACCTTTGCCCGGGACCGTTTGCGCCTTTTGGCTCACGTATATGATAGTGTCGCTAGCATCCATATGATAAAGAGCCCGGGCTGACATGACTAGTCGTAAATCCAAAGTGGCACAGACTTACAGGGACAGGCATCCATGACCCAGCTTCGAACGTGTCGGTCATCAGCAAGTGGGTCCGGGCTGTAGCACTGGGCTAGCAGGACTCCGGTAAACCGGGCTGTAGCGGGCTAACAGGACTCCGGTACTCAAAGCGTGACATTTCCCTGAAGGGACAGACACAGGAACGAAGAAGGACACATGCCGGCCAGCCTAAGTGTTCCAGAGCAGTAGCAAGCTACCATGGCTCAGCGGTAACACTAGGAGACATTTCCCGGTAAGAGAGGCTACTAAAGATAAACAACTAGATAGTCAGATCCCACACATACCAAGCATTTCAATCATACACACAATATGCTCGATATGTGCGAATACAACGAAGCATCACAACATGACTCTACGACACAAGTACTTTATTTAAGGCTCAGGGAGCCATACATATCATACACACAGGTACGGGTCTCATGACCCAACATACAAGTCATACAGTCATACAAGCCAACAGCGGAAGTAACTTGTCTGAGTACAGACAACTAGTAAAATAAAAGAGGCTTAGAAGCCTAACTATACTATGTGGTCCATCACAAGCTCAGGGTCACCACCTGGGTCTTTAGCCTACTCGTTGATGTCAACGTCTACATAGAACCCATCAGAAGGGGTTGCAGCGTCTTCTGTAAAAAATGTAGATTATAGCAACATGAGTACAAAGGTACTCAGCAAGACTTACTTCAGATCCTACATACATGCATAGTATCAAGAAGGGTTGGTGGAGTTATTGCAGCAAGCCAGCTTTGACTCTTGGCTAGACTATCCTACGATACTCCATTTGAAATAGTTTTGCGCACACGAGTCCACTATTCACCACTTCAATACACTACCGAGGATCCACCTCCGTCTTCCTACGGAAGAGCCATCCTCGGCACTCACACTTATCTTGAGGCTTTTAATAGTTTCCATTTACTTGTCTATGAACTGTATAGGCAACCAAGTAGTCCTTTACCGCGGACGCGGCTATTCGAATAGATCATGTTAACCCTGCAGGGGTGTACTTCTTCATACACGCTCTCACCACTTATCGTCGTTTACACGACATGTACTCGGCAACCTTCAAGCGGAAGCCCAACGTGGGTGTCGGCCACGACCTACCTAATCACCTAAGCCTCCAGTCCAGGTTTATCGCCTATTCAGGTTCCATCCGCAGGGAGTCCGGCCGAGGTTTCCCATACGGCCCCGAACAATGTGAACAGGGTTCCCGAGATACCTAACGGGTATTCGGTACACCCGGCCACGTACCTACCGCATCACAGCCCACCCCTACGGTCAGCGCTGTCCACGGCCTCCAGTAGGCTACAAACACCAGAAACTACTTGCAACTCCTGGACGGAGAACTAGGGTGAATAAGAAGTCGAGAGGGTCCATTGGTTTCGGGCCCAATGCATGGTAGTAGCTGATTCTTAAATCACACATACAGATCTCAGTGCTTAAGGTCGGCTTCAATGAAACAACCCACCATGTACTCCTACATGGCCTCTCATCGATACCTTTACCAAATCGTGTTCACCACACCACTCTCATTACCGACATAATCATTTCACTCTAGTCCATCGCCCAGATGAACCAGACCTGACACGACTCTAAGCATAGCAGGCATAGCAAGGTAGGAACAACACATACATATGGCTCAATCAATTCCTACACATGCTAGTGGGTTTCATCTAGTTACTGTGGCAATGACAGGTCATGCAGAGGAAATGGGTTCAACTACCGTAGCACACAGCAGTTTGAATCGCGTTGTCTTAATGCAGTAAAATAGAGCAGGAGCGAGAACATGGGATTGTATCGATATGATCAAATGGTTGGTTGCTTGCCTGATGGTTCGTTGCACGGATACGATTCCTCGTTAGGGTAATCACGGTACTCCTCGGGAACAGATCTTGTCACAAAGGACATCGATACACAAACATCACCAAACAATATGCAACAATATGATGCATGCATGAAACATGGCAATATGAGTGTGTTGGGCTAATGCAACTAAAACCAGAAGGGTTTGAGCAAATTTGAATCAAAGATTCAAATTTCAAATTCAAATATGGCCTTTTAAAGTGCCTTTTCTTGTTCTGATTAAAACATCAACTTAACTTGTTTGATCATGCATGAAAATGGTACAGATGGATAGATTGGATTTTTCTGATCATTTTTCATATATTATTTGTCCAATTTGTAGTTATAGAATAAAAGTTATGAATTTTTGAAGTTTAAATAATATTCTGGAATTTCCTGTTTTAAATTAAATCCAGAAATATCATTTACTGCGTCAGCCTGACATCATAGTGACATCAGCAGGTCAACAGGGCTGGCTCGGGTCAAACCTGACGTGTGGGGTCCACACGTCAGTGTCACAGGGGCTAATCCCGCGTTGACCCCGGGCTGGTTAGCTTTGACTAACCCCTGGGGCCCACTGTCAGCGTCTGTAGGTGGTGGGTTAGTGGTTAATTAACTAGGCCACGTCAGCTCGCCGGAGTTCTGGCCGGCGGCGACCAACAGTGCGGCGGCGATAGTGGTTTTGGTCGTTTCGGCCACCAAATGGAACGTGGCGACCACCGGAGTGAAGCTGAGGACGACCCGCGGCTCTTGGCGGAGTCCGTTGGGGTCGGGGTGGCCGGAGTCGACGCCGGCGACGACTTTGGCGGCCACCGAGGTTCGGTCGGAGGTGAACTTGATGCTAGAGGGTTCGGTGAGGCTCGTGGGGTGGCTAGCTAGGTGCTGTGGAACGCGGTGAGCAAGATGGACACCATCTTGTGGCCGGAGGATGACCGGGAGCACGTCGGCGACGAGGTCCACGGCGGTGGGTGCGGTTGAGCTCCGGGAGGTTGCTACACGGCTCGGGAGCAAGAACGGAAGGAAGGGGAAGATGGCTAAGCTCACAGTGAGTGCGACGGAGTCCTTGGTGCGGTCGGAGATGGACCGGAGCGACGTCGGCGTTGAAGGGGATCTCCGGCGACGGTGAGCTCGGGCGAGGTCGGTGCGGTGGTCTCGGGCGTTGCGAGCGCTCGGGGCTCGGCTGCTCGATGAAGTGGACAGCGGCGAAGCTCCTGGACACGGTGAGACGGCGTGGAGACGACGGGGAGCACGGCTACGACGGTGGTGCGGCGATGGTGGCGTCGGCCATGGCTGGGGCGTGCGAAGGGGAGGAGCTGGAGAGGAGAGGGGGTGTCTGGGGGATTCGGGGGAGAGAGGGAGGACGATCCACGTCGTCACCTGGCGAGGGGAGCGGCGAGGCGGCGAGCAGGTGCGTGGCGCACGCCGCGGTCGCCGTCGGGCACCTGCCTGCCTGCCTGGCCGAAGCAGCTCGCTGGAGCGGTGCTGGGCTGGGCCGGCAGGTGGGCTGGCTAGTGGGCTGCGGTGGCGCCAGGTAAGCTTTTTCCTTTTTCTTCTGTTTTCTGTTTTATTTAATAAATCTGCAACTTTGTTGAATTAAATAAAATACCTAGGCAATTCCAAAAATCACCAAACTACTCCTGGCTCATGGTTGGATTATTTCCAACATGAAACATTTTAGTTTGGAGATATTTGAGCATTTAAATATTTTATATTATTTTAAATGCCCAAATTCAAATAGTTATGATTTAACTCAAGAACCCTAGGATGGCCTAGAAAAGTGTGCACCATTTTTGGCAGAGGTTCTGAACCAAGGCAAAAATGATGGGCATTTTAGAAGGGCATTTCAGGTTCATTGAAAATTATTTTAGTAAACCCTAGTTGGTTTCAGAGGGGACTGGGGGTTCTGTCATCCCCATTTCAAGTTTCTGCTGAAAGAGTAAACATGATGCAACACTCTAATGCATGACTAGCTAGGGTGTGACATTGATGGCACTGGATTTTCTTCTGTTCTTCTCAATGGGGTTCCTGGTAAACAATTTCTTTGCAAATGTGGAGTCAGACAAGGGGACCCTCTTTCCCCTCTCATTTTTGTGCTAGCAGCAGACATTTTACAATCTATGATGAATGAGGCAATGCATAACTCTATGATACAACCCCCTCTGGTCCATCAATCAAGCCCTGATTTTCCTATCATTCAATATGCTAATGATACCATTTTAGTGGTCAAAGCTGAGGCCTCCCAACTGATACATATTAAGAATATGCTACTGCATTTTGCTGCTTTCACTGGACTAAAAGTCAACTACAACAAGTCTATTATGATTCCCATCAACACCTCTGAGGAACAAATGCAATATCTGTCATCTATCTTTGGCTGCCAGATTGGAGCACTTCCCCACACCTATTTGGGTTTGCCTCTCAGCTTACACAAACCTAGAGTGGAAGATTACATGCCGTTGCTTAAGAGAGTGGAGAATCGATTGCTTGGTTGTGCTACTCTGCTTTCCACTGAAGACAAATTAACACTCATTAAATCTGTCTTCTCCAGCCTGCCAACTTTCTTCATGTGCTCTTTAAGGATGCCAGCATTAGTGGTTAAACAACTGAACATCTATCTGAAAAACTATTTCTGGAGGAAGTATGGATCTTTGGAGAGGGGTGCTGCACTCATAGCATGGGACACTGCATGTCAACCTAAGGCCAATGGAGGACTAGGGATATTGGATATTGACATTCATAATCAGGCACTTCTCGTGAAGCAATTACATAAATTCCTTAATAGAGTTGATACTCCTTGGATCAATATCATCTGGGAAACTTACTACTCCAACTCCCTGCCTGGTGAGAGATTGGTGGGCTCTTTCTGGTGGAAAGCTATTCTCAAGTTGCTGCCAACATACAAAAAATTTGCAGTTTGCAAGGCCCATTCTGGTGACACCACTCTTCTATGGTCTGATAACTGGTGGAATCAACCTCTTCGGTCCAAATTCCCTGAACTGCACTCTTATACCAAGAATGAATTTGTTACCCTGAAGACTGCTATGGAAGAACCAGACCTGTCTGAACTCTTTCACACTCCTCTATCTGAACAAGCCTTCCAGCAGTATACTCTGCTAAACCAGCATCTACAACGACGACCACAATCCAGTAACCCCGATGAATGGCAAGTTCTGGGAGCCCCCAAAGGTTACTCCTCCATCAAGATGTATCATCATATATGTGGACCCAGCTTGGTGCACCCGATTTTCAGACAGATTTGGCATACAAGTTGCAGACTGAGGCACAAGATTTTTATCTGGTTGCTGCTGCATGACAGGATCAATACAAGGAACCTCCTCCACATGAAATCTATGCATCTTACCAGCTACAACTGTGCACTCTGTTCAGATAACACGGAGGAGACGCTGCTTCACTTATTCTGGAATTGCCCCTTTGCTCTCCGATGTTGGGATACCATCATCCCTTCCAAGCCAAGAGGAATATCTGTCTTCGATGACTTTCAACTTGCTTTGGAGCAACTCCCTACAGATATTGCCCTAGATATAATTGTGATGGGTTGTTGGAGCATATGGTCCATCAGAAATGACAAGATATTTCGTGCAGCAGTTCCGCACATTCAGGGTTGGAAATTCTATCTTCAAGATGGTCTATGGGCAGCACAGATACAAGCAAAGCAAATTAAAGCGGCCAAGATTAGCTCCTGGGTTATACAGAATTTATAATTGTTCTCATGTTTCACAAAACTGGTATTGGATGATTGCTGTGATGTAATCAGCTTTGTTTGTACATAATTTATTAATATAATTTACCGTAGAACCATTGTTCTACGGTTTCCTGGTAAAAAAAAGGATACATCTAGATGTGACATAGTTATGTCACATCTAAGGTGATATTCACTTTGTTTGTGGTCTATTTTTTGTCCTAGTTTTTTTGTTTCTTGTTGCTGCATTATATATTTGTGGAAGCTTAGATGTGACATTATTAAAAACATCTATATGTGAATTAGACGAACTGTTTTTTAAATATACATATTTGTGTATTCCCAAAAACAAAGTGCCCTTACAAACTGAAATTTTTGGATTTCTTTTCAGATGAGTATTTAAACCGAAAGGGAGGGAGAATTTTTTAGCTCGCGGTTATAACTTGTACAAACGGTATAGATGGTCATTCAGCTAGTGTTTCTGTAAATCACATATTCACGATTCACCCACAAATCAAAGCTGATTACATAACCATTCTCTCGTACTTTACTGCGACACAAACTATTTGCTATGCTTTCAATATATATAGAAAATCACATTGGGATTTTTTTTGCTTGACAATAAATTTTTCTGAACGGATCGAGATCGTATGTTCACGGATCCTTTTCCTTTTCCCAAGATGTCTATACAGGATAATGATGGATGGAATCAGCCCATGGCGCGCCAATAGTGGTGTTGCCGGGCGCCCTGATGCATTCCCACACGGCGCTGTTGCACTTGAACCCAGAGCCGAACCCGACCATCCACACACGGTCGCCCTTGCGCGTCCGCCTCTTGGCCTCGATGTATGCAAGCTCGTACCACAATGAACTGCTGGACGTGTTCCCGAACCGGTGAAGCGTCATCCGCGACGGCTCGACGTCCTCGTCTGATAAGCATAAGCTAGTTTGTACCGCGTCGATCACTGCCCGGCCACCAGAATGGATGCAGAAGTGCTGGAAGGCCGTGCGGAAATCGGGGACATATAGTTTGATTTTTCTGTTGAGCACCTTCCGCGCAACGAACGACAGCGCAAAGAGCAGCTTCTCCGATGGCGGGAGGACCAGGGACCCTATCGCGACGATGTTTGCCTTGAGCGTCTCGCCGGCGATAGCCACGAGGTCCTTGGACAGGTTTATTCCCGTCTGTCCCTCCTCGTCTTCCTCCTGGTACGCGCACCGGTATGCTCTGTCCTGCGCGGCGGTGAGCGTCCGCACGACGTGCGTGAGCCGGAACCGGGATGCAGACTTGGACGTCGATAGCAGCACCGCGGCCGCGCCCATGCGGAACAGGACGGCTGGCAGCAGCATCGCGCGGTTCTTCCCCGTGTAGTTGATGAGCGACGTGGTCTCCGTGGACACCACCAGGGCGTGCGCGCCACGCGGAGCCGCCTGCAGGAAGTTCCTCGCGACCTCCATGGAGATCACCCCCGCGCTGCACCCCATCCCGGAGATGTGGGCGTCCCGGATGTCGCTTCGGAGCTTGTACTTGTTTATAATCATGTCGGTGAAGCTCGGCGTCGGGTTGAAGGCGGTGCAGTTGGTGACGATGATGTCGATCGCTCCGGGACTTATGCCCGTCTTGGCGAGCAGGTCGTCGATGGCTGCAAAGATGACCTGCTCCGCCTCGTCGCGGCTGTCGCTTAGGCTGCATCGCGGGGGGATATTGTGCAAGGAAGGGTGAAGGTACGTCTGGTCGCCGAGGCCCGAGCGCTCGAGCATGCGCGTCAAGAAGCGGAAGCTGCCATCGTCGAGGTACGGCATGTTGCGAGCGTTCTCGGTGAAGGAGCCCATGGATACGCGGCAATTGGGTTTCGGCCGGCAGCAAGCGTAGTCCACGAGGTACACGCTGCGAGGGCGGCGCATGATGTAGAGGATGACCAAGGCGAACGGAAGGAAGACGGACAGGAAAATGTGGACCTGCCGCAAGTCATGGAGCCGGGTGAGTAGCTCGTCGGGGCCGAGGTGCGCGGCTTTGCGGAGAACACTGATGGCTGTGATCGGCACCCCGACGACGACGATGAAGTTGTTCACAAGCAGCTGGTAGAGGGGTTTGAGGAGGTGCTTGTTGGGATGGAGTGGTGAGCTCACCATGGTTGCCGGAGTGGACGTGCCGACTTTTTTCCGGCTTTGGTTCATGTGTGTTGAGGTGCCCGATCGAACTTGGGTCGTTTTAAAGCACGCAGGGCGGTCCATGCCTGCAACTGTTTTGCGTCGTGCCGTTTGCGCTGTTGGCCGACACTGCCATTACAACGTCATGGAGGAAATATTCCGATCCGAAAGATCATAGCATCTAGTATTACATTCCATGGTCCACCTAGAAATAAATGAAGCACATGCACGGTCCTTTGCAAATATTCCACCTTGTCAGAGCTCTCCTGGATGAAACTTGGATTACGCAAAGTATATAGAGCGGCAAGTTAATGAGCGAAACAGGGTAAAAAAGATAAACAGCTCGTAGAGGTTTTTATTCTTTGAACCGGTCACGGAGGGAGAGCTTCCCCAATTGAATATATTAGAGCACTCCAACGGCGATCTGTAAATTTTCTTCCGCATCCATCCGCGGACATGGGACCAGTCCACGGCGATCTGTAAATTTTCTTCCGCATCTATCCGCGGACATGGGACCAGTCTGTGGGCACAGATGCGTGAGGCCGCCATCCAATACTATTATGTATATGTCCCTTAGTAAAGAAAAATTTAAAATTCAAATAGAGTCTGATCCACACAGCTTGTCGGATAGCGTTGGATCACATATGCCCGATCACAACCAAAAAGAGGCAAACATGCTGACTTTTTACATGCCCGAATCCAAAAGAACATCAGTCCGGCAGTCTGTGCAAAATTCTGCCCTGCCGGACTGGCAATCCCGGCCATCTGCTCATCCATCAAGGTGTCGTCGCCGCCACGTAGGTAGTCTCCGCCTCCGCCTCCGTCATGTAATCATTGTTTGTTGCTATCAACTCAGCCGACTGCCACTCGAACATCTGGTAGGGCGTGAGGGAGTCCTGGACTGGGGGGTACTCGGGCCACCGACTTACCTCTCATAGGCCGGACAGGTGGGCCGCACTACAGCTGCTAGAAGGCCGGATTATTGGGCGACATTGTATCCGGACAGGAGATCTTTGGTGCCTTGGTGTGTGCTCCAAGTCAAGATAAGAGATTCGGCGTGTTTATTTCCTTGTTGTAACCGACCATATGTAACCCTAGCACCCCTGGTGTCTATATAAACCAGAGGGTTTAGTCCGTAGATGCTAGAACAACAACCATCATCTTACTAGCCTAGGATTTAGTTCATCTGATCTCGTGGTAGACCGACTCTGTAATCATTCTATACACTTCAATATAATCAAGCAGGACATAGGGTTTTACTTCCTAGAGAGGGCCCGAAGCTGGGTAAACACTGTGTCCTTCCTCCTTTGTTCCCCATTGATCCAAGATCCATAGCTCGGCCCCCCTACCCGAGATCCACCGGTTTTGAGACCGACAGTGGGCAGATTACACGATCATTCTTGCGTAGGCATCCAAAGAGGCCACATTCAAGGATAACATCCCGGCGTCGTTCGCATTGGTGGTGATCTTCAACTTCTTTTTCTTGAGTGTGGCCTTCCCCTCTTTGATCATACACTACAAGAAATATGTCAACTTGTGACCTTGACTATTGGTCCCTGAAAGGTCATAGTTTTTCATTTGCGACCTTTTTGTGACAAAAAACAGAAGGTCAAAAGCTGGCGGTCGTAAACTGAAATTAGTGACCTTCTTTGTGATATGTAAAAGGTCGTTGGTTCCATGACCAAATTTTTGGTCACTAGCAACCTCCTCAGGCCACGTAGTCATCCAGCGTGGCAAGCTGATGTGGCACAAGAATCAGCCCGGTCCGATTCAGCGTTTTACATGGGTCGAGCCCATTAATTCAGCCTTTTTACTGTATATTTTTTTTGTGAATTTTCTCTAGCTACATGGGCCTGGCCCAACAATTTAGCCTTTTTTTTGGGCCATGGCCTTTTTAGTTTTTCAGTCTATATTTTTCAATCTGGTCCCACAAGTCAGATGGGTCCCACTTGTCATAATCTCCTATATTGGTCCTACATGTCAAAAATGTGAGCATTGTTTAGATTATTTTCACAAATGGGTCCCACGAATCAGGTTTCCATTTCACACGTCTTCAAATCACACAAATAATCAATATTTTAAATAGAACAGAACAAATGTAGAATTTCTTAGGCCTGGAGCTCCTGTACATAGTCTATTACAATCTGTGCATAGTCTATTACAACCCAGATATACCTACTATTACAGTACTATAATATTTACAGTTTATTACAGTCAAACAGAACTAATCTTTGCTGCGTAGGGCTACACGCCGCTTCGAACTTGAAATTTCCTAGGCCCAGAGCTCCTATAAAAGGGTGAACACAAAGGCATTAGAGTACCATTTTCATTACTGGAGTAGATATTCAAACCTCCAGGTTTAGTGTATAGACAATCTAGAAAATATATATTTAACAAAATTTCACAGAAATGCAGATTTATGGATCGAATGTATGATAAAGCAACAGATTCAAACAACTTCAAATGACTAGATGTTTTAGAGACTAATTATATCAGAACACTAATGTTTCCAATGCATATTCGCAGAACCTCGGCATACTCACAAAATCTTAAATCAATCCTAAATCAATGTTGCCTACAAGGAACACTCATCAGTCTCATGTTTTGAAAAGCAACGTGGGTGAAACCAAGTCAAAATAAGGAGCATAACAAATTCATGTCAACAAAAATTAGCTTGTGATCCATAACACATTATTTATTTTTTACAAAGTAGAATTTCCGTAGATATCATTACCAGACACCAAATAGAAAGTAACATGTACAGAATGTGACAACATTTAGTTCACTTTATTGTACAAGTTGGGTCCAGTTTACTCGGTTGGACAAGATGCATTTATTAACTACGAAGAGAATGACACTATTATACGAGATAATTGTTGTGTCGCTAACAATCACCGTAAGAATGTTTTGCTGTAGTAATACATGAACATCAAGTGAGAGTGGTGTTTTGTTCTTACCACAGCATAACAATTGAGACAATGCCCGATTGGCCTTGCTTCTCCACAAGACTCGACCAGCAGCACGCATCTTGAAGGAACCAGTGGCGCTGTTTGCTCCCTTGGCCCAACTCCTTGCTGTGGAGGACGGCCAGGACTTGGATGCAGAGCCCGCTGCACACAGCATATTGTGTCACTACTTGCAGCAACAGAAGGAACTCACATATCATAGAACTTGCAGCAAGTTAAAAATGTAATAGGACCGATATATGTCTACGAAGCAATAGGTCAACTAGAGATTCACGTCTACAATTTGCTAGAGAAGAAAATAACAAGTCAGGATACATAATATATCTGCCAAAACAAGGACTGATATCAATCAGACCCTTTAATTTTAAAAACATGGTTTCAATTTGTTCTTTGCATATTACATGAGACTTAGAAGCACATTCACTTTAGCGACTCATCTTTTCAAGCATTCAATCAAATGGCCTTATAATACCAGACAAAGGGAGTTGTAGTGGTATGCACTTATCACATATATAAGAACCATGCTTAAAATCCACACATATATATACATATCCCAATAGAACATAGCTAGTAAGTAAACTACCAGCCGTGCACTTGATGTCTTGTACTAACAGTTAATAACACATAAAACTGAAATGCAAGAAGAAGAATTGCATAAGACAAGCTTATGTATGAGCTGTGACATAAGTGTGGCTATTAAAGCGAAACATATTTCATATATGGCTACATGCCAAATAATCACTATTTACCATTAACAAAAAAGGCACAACATACAGGGTTTTGATTTTCCACCATAATTGCATACAAATGTGACTGGTCTGTCCACTCATAAAGAAAAAAAATTAAAATTGTAATTCACTTAAATAGAGCAATCATATGCCTTACTATGTTATCAGATGGCAGATGAAGAATTCTAGCAAACGCAAAAATAGTATGATCAGTTGGGATCACTTCTGATTTTGCTTGCTCACGCACCAACCACAAACGTGATCACAGCCAAGTATTTAACCAGTTTGCCACAATAGAGCAATGCCCAATCCTTACACATGTATAATGGCGTGAATATGCAAGTTAGACCTAGATGTTACAAACGAGTGTTCTTTGCAGAATTAATGAATAAGTGTAGTATTTTTGACTAGCCAGAATTAATCTTTGTGCATACATCCTGCCATGCCGTTCCTTGCCAAATAAGCTCCCAAAAGCAGTATTAATAAAATTGAAACAGAATAACACTTAGAGGACTACAGGAACCACAACAAGAATTTTTTTGTTGCGAGTAAGCTGCTTGCCGTTGTCCATTTGCTCCCACCAAGTCAACCTATTATACATCCCTTGATCATCAGCGAATGGAGTTCCCTTCTTCCAGTGGAAGAAGTGGTATGTAATCTGAAATGAAGATTCAATTAGGAAAGCAATGACAATAGAGAAATAATTTCTAGATAGTATGTTTCATGCTATAATCATATGAGAAAATAGCAATAATTTGTCAAAGATTATTAATACTTTCTGTATCAAGGACAGTAGTATGAAACCAATAATTTATGTGTCAAGGTTTAGTGTGAATATGTGCCTTATGTAATGATTTTCTACCAACAAGCTTCAGACAAGGTTTTGTACACACCTACTGGCTACTGTTTTATTCAGTGTTTCTCTTAAGAAATATGAACATTATTTCCATTTAACTTCTACTTACAACACAAGCATGGCCATCCACAAAATAGTATCCACCAACTAGATAATTAAAGAATGCAGCTGATGTACAAAACCTGAAAACAATGTATTTCATGTAGTGATGTGAGATACATCCTGAATTTTTTTCACATCTTACTCACAACAATTAATACAATAGGCTAGCTAAATCAATTAGAAATCAGTGTCTTATCTGTAAAGCTAAACTACGATGACTGAACCAGATCTGTAAAGCTAAAACACTGCAGCGTGACATACATCCTCACTATGCAACAACTAAAATCGAGCATCTTCGCCACATACAATACCAACATGGTACCAAATCTGATCTATTACGTCAGTTAGTACCAGCCAGCACAGTTAAAGTCGCATCCACGGATCATGGCAACCAGAGGGAAGTGATATACCTCATTGATGGCGAGCATCTGGCTGTTGGCCTTCTTCACCTTCTTGAGCTTCCTTAGGAAGTAATGCGTGCAAACAATCAAACAATCAAACACATAAGGCCCCAAGAAACCGCCAAAGAAGATCGAGGCCATGGCGCCGCGAGGTCGGTCGGGGGAGGATAACTGACCAGACCACCACCATGCGCTGCCTGTTGAGCAGCTCCTTGGCGACGATCGAGCTAGGCTGCCGAGCATGTGGTGGCGGGCGTCCCGGTGGTGGCGGCGGCCCGGTGGCTCAGCCAGATGCCGCCGCCGAGGACGACGAGCGAGAGGACCAGGACCCCCGCTCGCGGTCGGTGGTGGCGACCATGTCCACGACGGCCAGTGAAGGGGTGGGTGGCGGTGAGGGGAGGGATCTGCGGTGGGGAGGGGAGAGGTGGGTGGCGGCGGCGAGGATCTGAGGTGGGGAGGGAGGGATGGGTGGCGGCGAGGGGAGGGATCTAGATCGGGAGCGACGATTCTGGCCGGAGGCGAGGGAGGAGTGGATGGGGGGAAGGGGAGGGTGCAGACGAGGGTAGAGGTGGGCGGTGGAAGGAAGGGGAGGACGGGGCGGCGGCAAAGCGATGGTCGACGGGGAGAGGAGTGGGGCGGGTGGTCGACGGGGAGCGAGGCGATGAGGAGCAGGCGCGTGGGCGCGAACGGCGGGAGTAGGTGGTCGTCCACGAAGGCGAGGAGGAGCAGCGGGATCGGCCGCCGTAGGTGGCGGTGGCGGTCCAATGGAGGGAAAGGGGAGAGGGGTTAGGGTTTGGGCTGCGGAGAGAGGAGTGGTGTGCGGGGGAGAGGAGGAGAGGGGGATGAGTGGGTGAGTGGTGGCATTTTTCCAATGACAGGTGGGCCCGCGAGGAATTAGGCCCACATGTCAGTGTCCTCAATGACATGTGGTGTAGGTGAGGGGAGCTGCTTTCGGGTGGGTGAGGGGTGTGGGCCGTTGGATCTGGCAGGATTCGACGGTCTCTAATGCTTGATCCGCGTGACATGCCCATTGACCAATCAGAATCAAGTGCACGCTTTGATGATGTTATGACCATTTGAAATGGTCGTAATCAATTTTTCCATTTTTCAAGTGCCCAAAATGAGTTTTTTTGTGAAGGACCTACCATATGTTTGTTGCAAAATTGGACCAAATCATTTTTTCTAAAATACTAGGCCATATTTAATGCACAATTGACCAAATGATTGGGTGTAAAAAGTTTTGATCCACCTCTCATGAAAAAGACAAATTCCCGCCGATTCAGTTGGAAGCGGGTCAAATTTGAACTGTAGCTGCCTTATAGTTTGCTCTTTATTTTTTCCAAATATCATTTCTAGGTACATAAGTATCTATTTAATCAGAGAAACACCAAAATTTTTCCAAGATTCAACCACTAGCTAGAAACGGTCATGCCCGCTGTTTTGACCGCATTTTGAAACAGGCATAAAAAATAAAAAAAAATCAAAAAATTAGAAAACCTTCGCATTGTGTCATTATATGTGATCAAGTTTCCAGGAAAAATAATAAACTTGTAATACGGAAATTATTTTAAAAAAGTGTTCTCAGAAATGACCTATCATGCGTGAAGATTCATGGCTTTCTAGCCAAATAATCAATCTTATGGCCACATTCATGGCATAGTTTGTTCAAACGATCTCATATCGTGCACAAGGGGGCATCTTGGAATTCCAAACAATGTTGCCTAAGGGAGTTTTCATTTTATTTTCACGGAAAATTCATTTTCCATTTTCCGAGTGCGTGAAATGAGTTTTTTTTGTGCAGGGCCTACCATATATTTGTTACAAAATTGGACCTAATCAATTTTATAAAATACTAGGACATATTTAATGCACAATTGACCAAATGATTGGGTGTCAAAATTTTTGATCCACCTCTGGTGAAAAAGACAAATTCCCGTCGATTCAGCAGGAAGCATGTCAAATTTGAACTGCAGCTGCCTCATAGTTTGCTATTTATTTTTTCCAAAAATCATTTCTAGGTACATAAGTACCTATTTAATAAGAGAAACACCAAAAACAATCCAAGATTCAACCACTAGCTAGGAACGGTCAAGCCCGCCGTTTTGACCGCATTTTGAAACGGGCATAAAAAATTCAAAAAAAATCAAAAAATTGGAAAACCTTCGCATTGTGTCATTATATGTGATCAAGTTTCCAGGAAAAATAATAAACTTGTAATACAAAAATTATTTTTAAAAAGTATTCTTAGAAATGAGCTATCATGCGCGAAGATTCATGGCTTTCTAGCCAAATGATCAATCTTATGGCCACATTCATGGCATAGTTTGTTCAAACGATCTCATATCATGCACAAGGGGGCATCTTGGAATTCCAAACAATGTTGCCTAAGGGATTTTTCATTTTCTTTTCACGGAAAATTCATTTTCCATTTTTTGAGTGCCTGAAATGAGTTTTTTTGTGAAGGACCTACCATATATTTGTTGCAAAATTGGACCTAATCAATTTTATAAAATACTAGGACATATTTAATGCACAATTGACCAAATGATTAGGTGTCAAAAGTTTTGATCCACCTCTGGTGAAAAAGACAAATTCCCGCCGATTCAGCAGGAAGGAGGTCAAATTTGAACTGCAGCTGCCTCATAGTTTGCTATTTATTTTTTCCAAAAATCATTTCTAGGTACATAAGTACCTATTTAATCAGAGAAACACCAAGAAAATCCAATATTCAACCACTAGCTAAGAACGGTCAAGCCCGCTGTTTTGACCGCATTTTGAAACGGGTATAAAAAATTAAAAAAAAAATCAAAAAATTGGAAAACCTTCGCATTGTGTCATTATATGTGACCATGTTTCCAGGAAAAATAATAAACTTGTAATATGGCAATTATTTTAAAAAAGTGTTGTCAGAAATGAGCTATCATGCGTGAAGATTCATGGCTTTCTAGCCAAATGATCAATCTTATGGCCACATTCATGGCATAGTTTGTTCAAACGATCTCATATCGTGCATAAGGGGGCATCTTGGAATTCCAAACAATGTTGCCTAAGGGAGTTTTCATTTTCTTTTCACGAGAAATTCATTTTCCATTTTCCGAGTGCCTGAAATGAGTTTTTTTGTGAAGGACCTACCATATATTTGTTGCAAAATTGGACCTAATCAATTTTATAAAATACTAGGACATATTTAATGCACAATTGAAAAAATGGTTGGGTGTCAAAAGTTTTGATCCACCTCTGGTGAAAATGTCAAATTCCTGCCGATTCAGCATGAAGCAGGTCAAATTTGAACTGCAGCTGCCTCATAGTTTGCTTTTTATTTTTTCCAAAAATCAGTTCTAGGTACATAAGTATCTATTTAATCAGAGAAACACCAAAAAATTCCAAGATTCAACCACTAGCTAGGAACGGTCAAGCCCGCCGTTTTGACCGCATTTTGAAACAGGCATAAAAAATTCAAAAACAAAACAAAAAAATGGAAAACCTTCGCATTGTGTCATTATATGTGACCAAGTTTCCAGGAAAAATAATAAACTTGTAATATGGCAATTATTTTAAAAAAGTGTTCTTAGAAATGAGCTATCATGCGTGAAGATTCATGGCTTTCTAGCCAAATGATCAATCTTATGGCCACATTCATGGTATAGTTTGTTCAAATGATCTCATATTGTGCACAAGGGTGCATCTTGGAATTCCAAACAATGTTGCCTAAGGGAGTTTTCATTTTTTTTCATGAAAAATTCATTTTCCATTTTTCGAGTGCCTGAAATGAGTTTTTTTGTGAAGGACCTACCATATATTTGTTGCAAATATGGAGCTAATAAATTTTATAAAATACTAGGCCATATTTAATGCACAATTGACAAAATGGTTGGGTGTCAAAAGTTTTGATCCACCTCTGGTGAAAAAGACAAATTCCCGTCGATTCAGTCGGAAGCGGGTCAAATTTGAACTGCATGTGCCTCATAGTTTGCTCTTTATTTTTTCCAAAAATCATTTCTAGGTAAATAAGTATCTATTTAATCATAAATACATGGTTTGATGGCGAGACATCGAGGTTTGGACGGTGGCCGAGGGCCCCAACTCTAGAGTGCACATGCTCGCATGCCGCCGCGTGGTCACGGTGTGACCGTGGCATTGCCATGCGTTCTGGGCGGCCTAGGCATGTCTAGTGGGTTGGGCACTCCCCAGGTAGGTGCTAGGAAGAAAATTATAACATAAGATTCTCATGAGGAGACCGAGCTATGCTCAAACATGAATTAGCAGCCAAGTGTTTGATTAGCGGTATGGGAAATGCACATGGCCAATGGGCGTGAGTTTTGGCTGAGGATAATCATATACTAAGAAGAATGTCTTCACAAATTTTTAGGGAAATCAAGAATATATAAATAACACTTCCTTCACAAAGTGCTGCTCTGAATAGAATAGGAAAATGAATATTGTTGAGTTATTTTTGAACTAGGCAAGGAAGGTTTTTGACATATTTGATGAAGATATGATCCAAACAATTTATGAGAATTTTTTGGGAATTTTTGGAATAATAGAAATCTAGGTTGCTTCACAACCTAGGGCAAAAATTGACACATGGACATGACACATAGGCAAAACTGATGAGATGGCGCCTAGTCATCACAACCCACCACAATCTACAAGGCTATGACCATTTATATTGGTCGTTAACAACTAGAAATAAGGCAGTGGACCAGCACTGTTTGCTTTGTGACCATTTCGTGTAAGGAAATTACGACCTTTCTGACCAAAATGATCGCAATGGTTTAGGGTTTGGAGCCCCCCGAACAGCTTTTGACCAATTGGTCTCAAATGGTCATAGATCTATGACCAATTCTTCCGGGGTCACTGACAGAAGGTCACTAGTTGACATATTTCTTGTAGTGATAGTCCTCCTCTCTTTGAGCTTGAGCTTCTTGTCTGTCGTCTCCATCAACAATTTGAACCTCTCCACCTTTTTATCCTCCTTGAGGTCCAAGCGTTTCACGCATGCCTCCTCCTTCTTCCCCAAGATGTCCTCGAACCACTCTGTCATCTTGGCCGCCACACATTATCGCTTCGTCCTCTCCTCCTCCCACTTCTTTCCCCGTAAAATCATCTAACCTTCTTTGGCGGTTCTTGGGTTGGGTCAGTAGGGTCACCGATGGGTTGAAGCTGATGACTGGCCGCTTTCAGATTTAAAAATAGTCACAAAGGGACAGTCACTAGCATATCAAATAAAAATGATCATTTAAAAAGATAACTTGTTTTATACACATTACTCAAAATCAGTACTGGAGTTCTGCCTTGCTACATTTGACCTCGATCACCCAAGCACCTTCATGCACCTACGCCGGAAAATGTTCGGGAGTCTGATATTTTCTTGCTGGACGACCTGAGGCGATTTCCAGCAGCTTGTTCTTCGGGAAATGCGCCATTGTAAATGCATATGCTCTTTCTCCCCCCTCCAGATAGGCCAACCGCTTCCATCTTCTCCACCTGGGGGCTGGTTTCCAGAAGTCTATTCACCAGGCCGAAGAAGCTTGTCGGCATCGGCTGGCCTAGCTACATGTTAATGTAGATATCTTGCATCCCCGGTCGGGCTTCAGGAAATAGCTCCGCCAACTGCTTCATCTGATTGTTTAGCAGCGGCGGGTGCTTGGGCACCTGGAGTTGGGCCCAGAAGGTCTTCTCCTTGGATCCGCCGGGTTGGGTAGCAAAGTGTGCATTAGCGTCCGCGGAACTCCGTGGTAGGTCCCTAAAGACCTCTGAAGAATGCTAGACTTGTGTAAGATAGGGCTTACCGGGGGCGATTTGCTTCACTTGTTGAAGTATCTCGCGATCACGGGCCTAGGTCTTGGCCTCCTTGCACGCCGAGCTGGCTATGGCCAGCTCGGACGTGAGCATGTCCTACTCCTTTTGAAGGCCATCACACTGTGCGCAAAAACCCTTTAGGTCTTGTTCGACCTCGGCGACCCGGGCCACGTGCTTCTCACTGACCTCCTTTTTCTTTGGCCAGCTTTGTGTCGGCCTTCTCCGCCGCAGCTCTCTACTGTTCGGCTTCCCGTCGAGCTGTCTTCAGCTCGGACCGGAGCTTCTCTAGCTCCACAGAGGCAGCAACAAATACATCGACATACGAATTACAATTTCAAACAACTATTGCAATTTCGCAAAGCTACAAAAAAATTGCATTTACCTTCAGAAATCTCCATCTACTTCATGAGTAGATCCGTGTCCTTCTCGGACTGGTTGAGCTTGTGGTTCAGTTCTTCCAACTCTCTTGAGTTGGTTAATGAAGTCGAGGCCGAGATCTGTCAAGTAACACAGTTAGCTTCATCCAATGACAATGATCCCCTATTTGGCATTACATGCCGACCAAGGTCTCGGGGCTACCATGTGTTCAGTTCCCCCTAAACTATCGGTTTTTCAAAACACCCCCGAGTAAGATCTTAATATCTCACTCGGGGATCAAGGGCTCCTGTAGTCACGCGTATATTATACACGTCCGCGGTATCAAAAGCCTTCGGACAATTTTATTTCTTGCTTATTAGCTCGATAGGACATTAGATGCGCCTAGCCGAAGTAGTTTCTCTTATGAACTGATATGAAATCTAAAAGATGGCTAGGAAAGGTTACCTCAAAGCCGTGATAGAGACCCTTGAAGGCCTCCTTGATACCGGCCTCGCCGGACCGGTATGCTCAATAGGACGTGGTGCTCAACGACAATGGAGGAGTCCGACATGGACGCATCCATCTCTACTGCCCACCCCACCAGTGCCTGCCTTATTGCAGGTGGGGATGGACGCCCCCCCCCCCCGGCCCTACCAGTAGGGGGAGGAATGGCATCCATTGAGGGATGCCGAGGTGGCTCCGGGTCGATGGGAGCCAGGTCGTCGACTACCCCAGTTTCTCGCCCTCCGCAGAGGAGGGGTTCTTCTCCATGGAGTCCTTGGAGGCCGAGGCCTCTGCCTCAGCCATGGAAGCGATAGCCCCCCCCCCCCCCCCGTGGTGGCTACGGGCGGGGCCTATTGAGAAGTTGCCCGTCATGGACAGTGGGGGAGGAATGATGCTCCTCCGAGGCGCTCAGAGGAGGAAGCCTGCTCGACGATGCATTGCGCTGATGTTGGAGCGTTGCGGCCTACAACAAGATAAAATAATTATTCAAAGATTGCAAAGGATTGTGATTGAGCATTTACTGCTCCTTCAGGAAGAAGTCGTACCTTCTTTTTGGTGGCCTTGGCCGCCGTGTCTTGACAAGGTCGTCCTCTATTTTAGAGGAATCGACCTTGGTTGTGGCTGGGGGCTCGCGCGGCGTAGCATTGGCAGCCTTCACAAGGCGCCGATGTGTCCGGACCACATGGGTCCTAGCGATGTCCTTGGATGCCACCCTTTTCCTTTTTGGGGAGGAGGAGCCCTCATTTCCTTCCTCCTCATCTCCTTCCTCTCCATTCGAGGAAGGGACTCGGATGTTCTCCGACCTGGCATCCATCGGTCTCGAATCCAAAGTCCTTACCTCTTCTTCTCCGTCTCCTTGGCCTTGGCCGGGGCTTGGAGGCACCGCAGCCAGCAGATCCTGCAGCTCTGGAGTTCGGTTGTCCTCGGGGATCAAATCATGAGCTCCGCCTTGGACACCCATTTCAGAAGACAAAGGGAGGGTGGGTTAGACAAGCGTGAAACAAAAGAACCATTGCTAAATACAAAAGGTGGTGGTGTTACCTCAGAGAGGCCACAAACGGTGTTGTAGCCGCGATTCGGCCCGTCCTGAAGGAAATATGCCCTAAAGGCAATATTAAAGTTGTTATTTTATATTTCCTTATTCATGATAAATGTTTATTATTCATGCTAGAATTGTACTGATCGGAAACCTAAATACATGTGTGAATACATAGACAAACACTGTGTCCCTAGTGAGCCCCTACTTGATTAGCTCATTGATCAAAGATGGTTAAGGTTTCCTAACCATGGACATGAGTTGTCATTTGATAACGGGATCACATCATTAGGAGAATGATGTGATGGACAAGATCCACCAGTTAGCTTAGCATAATGATCGTTTAGTTTTATTGCTATTGCTTTGTTAATGTCAAATACATATTCCTTCGACTATGAGATTATGAAACTCCCGGATACCGGAGGAATGTCTTGTGTGCTATCAAACATCACAATGTAACTGGGTGATTATAAAGATGCTCCACAGGTATCTCCGAAGGTGTTTGTTTGGTTGGCATAGATAAAGATTAGGATTTGTCACTCTGAGTATCAGAGAGGTATCTCTGGGCCCTCTCGGTAATACACATCATAAGAAGCCTTGCAAGAAAAGTGACTAATGAGTTAGTTGCAGGATGATCTATTAAGGAACGAGTAAAGATACTTGTCGGTAACGAGATTGAACTAGGTATGAAGATACCAATGATCGAATCTCGGGCAAGTAACATGCCGATGGACAATGGGAATAATGTATGTTGCCATAACGGTTCGATCGATAAAGATCTTCGTAGAATATGTGGGAGCCAATATGAGCATCCAGGTTCCGCTATTGGTTATTGACCAGAGAGGTGTCTCGGTCATTTCCACATAGTTCTCGAACCCGTAGGGTCCGCACGCTTAACGTTCGTTGACGATATAATATTATATGAGTTATATGATTTGGTGACCGCATGTTGTTACGAGTCCCAGATGTGATCACGAACATGATGAGGAGTCTCAAAATGGTCGAGAGGTACATATTGATATATAGGAGATGGTATTCGGACACCAGAAGTGTTCCGGAGGGTACCGGGTACATATCGGAGTACCGGAGGGGTTACCGGAACCCTCGTAGGAAAGATATGGGCCATATGGGCCATGAGAGGGGAGCACACTAGCCCACAAAGGGTGGCACTGCTACGTCTTGAGCTTGCGTTGGTTTTCCTTGAAGAGGAAAGGGTGATGCAGCAATAGTAGCGTAAGTATTTCCCTCAGTTTTTGAGAACCAAGGTATCAATCCAGTAGGAGGCTCCTCAAAAGTCCCACGCACCTACCCAAACAAACAAAGAACTCACAACCAACGCGATAAAGGGGTTGTCAATTCCTTCACGACCACTTGCGAAAGTGAGATCTGATAGAGATATTATGATAAGCTAAATATATTTTTGGTATTTTATAATATAGATGCAGAAAGTAAAGATGCAAATAAAAGTAGATAGTAAGCAAATATGATAAGAGATAGACCCGGGGGCCATAGATTTCACTAGTGGCTTCTCTCAAGATAGCATAAGTATTACGGTGGGTGAACAAATTACTGTCAAGCAATTGATAGAAAAGAGAATAGTTATGAGATTATCTAGGCATGCTCATGTATATAGGCATCACGTTCGCAACATGTAGACTGACTCCTGCCTGCATCTACTACTATTACTCCACACATCGACCGCTATGCAGCATGCATCTAGAGTATTAAGTTCATAAGAAAAGAGTAACACATTAAGCAAGATGACATGATGCAGAGGGACAAATTCATGCAATATGATATAAACCCCATCTTTTTATCCTCGATGGCTACAATACAATACGTGTCTTGCAATCCTTTCTGTCACTGGGTAAGAACACCGCAAGATTGAACCCAGAGCTAAGAACTTCTCCCATGGCAAGAAAGATCAATCTAGTAGGCCAAACCAAACCGATAATTCGAAGAGACTTGCAAAGATAACTCAATCATACATAAAAGAATTTAGAGAAGATTCAAATATTATTCGTAGATAAACTTGATCATAAACCCACAATTCATCGGATCTCGACAAACACACCGCAAAAAGAGTTCACATCGAATAGATCTCCACAAGAGAGGGGGAGAACATTGTATTAGATCCAAAAGGAGAGAAGAAGCCATCTAGCTAATAACTATGGACCCGAAGGTCTGTGGTAAACTACTCACAACTCATTGGAAGGGCTATGGTGTTGATGTAGAAGCCCTCCGTGGTGGATTCCCCCTCCGGCAGAACGCCGCCGACGACTCCAAGATGGGATCTCGCGGATAAAAAAGGTTATGGTGGCGGAAATATTTCTTCGGTGGCTCCCTGGATGTTTTCGGGGTTTGTAGGCTTATATAGGAGGAAGAAGTACGTCGGTGGCCGCCCGAGGGACCCACGAGATAGGGGGGCACGCCCTATAGGGGGGGGGGGCTACCCTCTCGTGGCCACCTCGGCTGCTTCTTGACTTGCACTCCAAGTCCTCTGGATCACGTTCATTCCAAAAATCACGCTTCCGAAGGTTTCATTCCGTTTGGACTCCGTTTGATATTCCTTTTCTTCAAAATACTGAAATAGGCAAAAACAAAACAGCAATACGGGCTGGGCCTCCAGTTAGTAGGTTAGTCCCAAAAATGATAATAATGTGTAAAATAAAGCCCATAAATATCCAAAACAGGTAATATAATAGCATGGAACAATAAAAAATAATAGATACATTGGAGACGTATCAGGCACCCCCCTATGGCAGGAGGCTGATTGGGAGAAGGAAAAGAGGGGGTTTGGCCCCCCTTCCTTCTCTCTTCCCCCTTCCCTTTTCTTCTCCGGTGAAATAAGGCAGGGGGGCGCCACTTGGGGAAACCCCAAGTAGGATTTGGATCCTACTTGGGGCGCACCCTGGTTGCCTCCCCTCTCCTCCCACCTATATATACATATCAGGAAGTAGGGCATTACCTCCATCGAGAGGGCCCAAACCTGGGTAAACATCGTGTCCCCCGCCTCCTGTTACAATTAGCCTTAGACGCACAGTTCGGGACCCCCTACCCAAGATCCGCCGGTTTTGACACCGACATTGGTGCTTTCATTGAGAGTTCCACTGTGCCATCACAATAAGGCTTGATGACTCCTTCAATCATCTTCAATGATGCGGTCCAAGGTGAGGTTTTCCTCCTCGGACAGATCTTCATATTCGGCGGCTTCGTACTACGGGCCGACTCGCTTGGCCATCTAGAGCAGATCGATAGCTACGCCCCTAGCCATCAGGTCAGGTTTGGAAACTTGAATTACACTGCCGACATCCGCGGAGACTTGGTCTTCAACGAATTCGAGCCCATGTCAGGAGCGCCGGACAGTCTCGACAAGCATGACTTAGATCTGCCATCGGACGGTGTTCCGGAGATCGCACCTGCGGCTACCCCGGCCCTTAATCCGAAGCAGATTGTGCCATCCAAGGACGGGTGGATGGACCCCGCCACGGAAGCCGCATATTCATCGGCGATGGAGCCGAACACAGACTTCACCTCCAAAGAGATCTGTGTCTTTGGACCCTCGGACTCGTCTCCGGCCATAGGTTCCGAACCACGTGCGTCCGTGCCTATTGAATCTGATTGGGCACCGATCATGGAGTTACCTCCACGGATATCTTTCAGCACTCACCCTTGGGTGACGTGCTAAATTCATTAAGGTCTCTCTCCCTATGAGGAGACTCTTGGACGAACTATGTCCGGCTTGAGGGGGAAGCGGACTACGAAGAAATTCGTTCCCCACCCACCACCCACTTAATAGCCACTGTCGATGACTTAACCGACATGCTTGACTTCGACTCCGAAGTCATCGACGGTATGGACGACGATGTAGGAGAAGAATAGGAACCACCGCCCACAGGGCGCTGGACAGCCACCTCATCATATGATATATACATGGTGGACACACCAAAAGAAAGCGATGGCGATGAGGCAATGGAGGATGATCCCCCTGAGAAGCAATCTAAGCACCGGCGTCACCGGTGCCGCTCAAAGCCCCGCCATAGCAAAAATAGTGATACCGGCACAAGAGATAATAACACTTCGGATGATGCTGAAGATGAAAACAATCCTACCCAGCCAGACTTTGAGCAGGCCGAACGGGAGGATGGGCAAGTTAGCCCTCACGAACAGGCAACAGATGGAGACTTGGAGGACGACAATTATATGCCTCTCTCCGAAGACGAGGTGAACCTCGGCGATGAAGAATTTATCGTGCCTGAGGATCCCGTCGAGCAAGAGTGCTTCAAGCGCAGGCTTATAGCCACTTCAAAAAGCCTGAAGAAAAAACAACAACAGCTTCAAGCCAATCAAGATATGTTAACAGATAGATGGACTGAGGTCCTGGCAGCCGAGGAATACAGACTCGAGCGCCCAACCAAAAGTTACCCGAAGCGCAGGTTGCTACCTCAATTCGAGGAGGAGGTGCTAGAGCCTCCACTACCAGCGCAGGACGAGGCTGACCGGCCACCTCGTGGCCGAGACAAAGTGGCGTATCAGCCTGATCACCAGCCTGCACCCTGTGGCCAATCAAATAAAAACACCAAGGCTCGGGGCTATACGCAGGACCTGCGAGACATATTGGAAAATAAAGCAGGACAGTCAAGATCTTTCTATGGATCATGGGGGCACGCCCCAACGCGAGACGACGACCGTCACGCCGGACATACCAAATACAAATCTGGTCGAGCAGAATACAACAAACCGGACTCATTCGAGCTGCGTCATTACATAGCCCGGCACAGAGGCGCCGCACACCCCCTATGCTTCACTGATGAGGTAATGGATCATGAATTCCTAGAAGGGTTTAAACCCGTGAATATTGAGTCATACGATGGCACAACAGACCCCGCGGTATGGATTGCAGATTTCCTTCTCCACATTCACATGGCCCGCGGCGATGACCTACACGCCATCAAGTACCTCCCACTAAAACTCAAGGGACCGGCTCGGCATTGGCTGAACAGCCTGCCGGCAAACTCCATTGGCAGTTGGGAGAACCTGGAAGACGCATTCCTTGACAACTTCCAGGGCACTTACATGCGACCGCCGGATGATGATGACTTAAGTCACATAACCCAACAGCCCGGAGAGTCAGCCAGGAAATTCTGGACGCGGTTCCTAACCAAAAAGAACCAAATTGTCGACTGTCCGGATGCTGAAGCCCTAGTGGCCTTTAAGCACAATATCCACGACGAGTGGCTTACCCGACACCTCGGCCAAGAGAAGCCGAAGTCCATGGCAGCCCTCACGACACTCATGACTCGCTTTTGTGCGGGTGAAGACAGTTGGCTGGCTCGCAGCAACAACACATCAAGAAATCCTGGCACTTCAGATACCCGAGATAGCAATGGCAAGCCACGACGCAATAGAAATAAGCGTCGCAACAATGACGACAATGCCGAAGACACGACAGTCAATGCCAGATTCAGTGGCTCTAAATCCGATCAGCGGAAAAAGCCATTTAAAAGAAACAATCCGGGCTCGTTCAGTCTAGACCGCATACTCGATCGCTCGTGTCAAATTCACGGCACCCTCGATAAACCAGCCAACCACACCAACAAAGAATGCTGGGTGTTCAAACAGGCCGGCAAGGTGAATGCCGAAAACAAGGAAAAGGGGACGCATAGAAATGATGACGAGGAGCCCCGGCCATCGAACAAAGGAGGGCAGAAGAAATTTCCTCCCCAGGTGAAAACGGTGAACATGATATATGCAACCCATATCCCCAAGAGGGAACGGAAGCGTGCATTAAGGGACGTTTATGTGATGGAGCCAGTCGCCCCAAAATTCAACCCATGGTCTTCTTGTCCGATCACCTTCGATCGCAGGGACCATCCTACCAGTATCCGTCATGGCGGTTCAGCCGCATTGGTCCTCGACCCCATCATCGACGGATTCCAGCTCACACGAGTCCTTATGGACGGTGGCAGCAGCCTGAACCTTCTTTATCAGGATACAATGCACAAAATGGGCATCGATCCCTCAAGGATCAAACCCACCAAAACCACCTTTAAAGGTGTAATACCAGGTGTAGAGGTCTATTGTACGGGCTCAATCACACTAGAAGTAGTATTCGGTTCTCCGGACAACTTCCGAAGCAAGGAGTTAATCTTCGACATCGTCCCCTTCCGTAGTGGCTATCACGCCCTACTAGGACGAACCGCATTTGCTCGATTCAATGTGGTACCGCACTACGCATACCTCAAGCTCAAGATGCCAGGACCTCGAGGGTTATAACAGTCAATGGAAACACGTAACGCTCGATCCGTACGGAGGAGCACACTGCGGCCCTAGTAGCAGAAGTACAAAGCAGCCTTCTTAGGCAGACCACCAATTCGGCGATAAAACCCCCAGACACCATCAAGCGAGTCTGGATTAACCCTGCAACAGGATCGTCCGACACGTCCAGAGCTCGACTAGCAATTCGGCCTCCGCCCTACTCCCAGTCAAGCGGCGAAATTTGCGCCACGTGTACATAATTACGCACTAAAAATACCTTGGGCATAGGCGGAGGCACGGCTACGACGCGGTCCACAATGCGGTTCAACCGCCCCAAGACCCGTATTCCTTTATCATTTTCTTTCTTTCAGGACCCTACTTTCTGGAAGCCCTTTCAGATAGCCGGAGTATCGGACTCATCACGGGAAGGAAAACCCAAGGAGGCAAGAAGCTTTTACGTACAAGGGAATACACATGTGGTCTCTGATAATGATCGTTATACCTGTTTTACATACCCACGTGCAGCTTACCCATGGCTAGGACATGTCAAATAGTCCTATTTTGCTTATCGCACTACTTGTATACATACGCTTTGACGTACTATTCAAATAATAATGGAAACATATATAGCATCAGCTTATTATTACATTTTCTTTACGTTTTCCCTTGGATGTTTATTTATTCTAAATTGCACCCGTACATTCTAGTACGTTCAATTCTCCAGGGGCTTCAGTGTACCCCATAACACGACACGAAAAAGTTCTAACACTTTCGACAGTGCGGCACCCCGAACTTATAGCACTATATGCATCAGCTCCGAATCATGTCTTGGGTCAATAGTTGGGTTTGCACGGCTTCCATGTTTTGGTACCTTACGTTCCGCTATATCTGCTAAGGTAGCGCTGGGAGAACTAATGCGATTGTGTCTCGGTTCTTCCGGACGAGCACCTCAGTAGAGAAAGCCGAAAACTGACTGTCATGATGCCGCGAGAGCTGGTCGCTGTTCGAGAGGTCTCAAATTGTTAAAGATATTTTCCGCTTCGGGCGAGGAATCGGCCTTGTCCGATTTAGGAGTGTATAGTGCCCCAGGTTCGGCCTTTCGAATACTAGGGGCTTCGCCAAAGTTTAAAATGGTAGACTTGTATGGCTAAGTGAGAGTGATAAAGCTGTATAGTCCGATTGCCTTGTTCGCTGCGCTAAACACCTCCTTAAAGGACCAAACCTTTGGATAAAGAGTGTATAGATTTATCCCGAACACCCCAGTACTAGTTACATGGGGGCAGAAGCCGACGACTGGCCAATTCTTAGATTTTATAAACGGCCGCACAGAAGGTAATATTTTAAATCAACAAGCATTATATAGCACACATGAACTCGTTTTCATATTACAGCATGACATGAGTCCATTCACTCAAATATTACATCCTTGGCACATTCCTCTGCCACAAGGCGAGCGCCCTTCATAACACTGTCATAATACTTTTCGGGGTGGCGGTGCTCCTTGCCCTTCGGTGGCCCCTCCGTCACCAGCTTCTCGGCATCTATCTTCGCCCAGTGCACTTTCGCACGGGCGAAGGCCCGGCGCGCACCTTCAATGCAGACGGACTGCTTTATGGCTTCAAGCCTCGGGCAGGCACTCACAAACCGCTTCACCAAAAAGTAGCTGGTGGGCAGGGGCTCGGGAGGCCACATCCGGACTATGAGGTCCTTCATGGCCAGTTCGGCTGCCTTGTGCAATTCGGCCAGTTGCTTCAGCTGGTCGCTCAATGGCATCGGAGGTTCGGCCCCAATATACTGGGACCAGAACAGCTTCTCCGTCAAGCTCCCTTCTTCAGCCCAGTAGAACTCCGCGGCATCCGATATGCTACGCGGCAGATCTGCGAACGCGCCTGGAGACCTCCGAATTTGGGTAAGTAAAAGGAAAGTCTCCTTCACATGCTTGCTTTGCATAATGAATGCCTTACCCGCCGCTATCTTCTTGGCCTCCTGAATCTCTTGAAGGGCCTTTTGGGCTTCGGCCTTGGTATTTTGCACACTCTGGAGGGCCCTCGCAAGCTCGGACTCTTGCTCTTAGAGTCACGCTCCAGGGACTCATATTTCTTGACGAAATCCCAAAGCTCTTGATGTACCTCGTTGACCCGGGCCTCTTGCTTCTCGCGCTCGGTGCGCTCCTTGGCTGCTTTGTCTTCGGCCTCAGTCAGCGCCTTCTTCAGGGCCGCCACTTCGGTCGTGGCCCCTATTAGAGATCATGATGTTTTCATGAGGTCAGACTGCCTTTTCTTTATCAATATACAGACAGGGTACTACGTACCTTTGTTCTCCTCGAGTTGCCTCTTCACGAGGTTGAGGTCTCCCTCGGTCCCCTCCAGGTCCTGCTTCAGTCCGGAGACCTCTGCAGTGTGAGCGGCAGCGGCCAGCAGCGATGCCTGCTTATTCACATAGACATGTTCTTATTAGACTCCTGTGGAAATTTTTGATCCTCTGTTCGGCCTTTCTTTCCGAACACCAAACAGAGCATCATGGGCTACCGTCTATTCTATGATATCCTCTAATAATGTGATTACTTACCTCAAAGCCTGTTAGGAGGCTGGCGCAGGCTTCGGTCAACCCGCTTTTGGCGGCCGAACCTTCTCAATCACCATAGTCATAAGAGTACGGTGCTCTTCGTCAATGGAAGCGCCGCGAAGCGCTTCCAGCAAATTGTCTGATGCCCCTGGCTGGACAGAGGTCATCGGCACATGCGGCTTGCCCTCCTTAGCGAGGGGTTGCCTACCTGAATTCGGAACCATTGGAGGTTCCGACGTAGTATCCGGCTGGGGGCCGGACTTGCTGCAGCCCCCTTCATCGAGATCCATGGGGTTTTCCCCCCATGTGCCCGGCGTCTGGGATTTCGCCTTGGGGCATCTCCAGAACCGTCTCCTCATGTTCTGGTATCCTCTGAGACAACACCTCGTTATCGTCCGCGGGCCGGGGGCTGGTGGCCGTCAGGAGTGAATAGCTATTCATCTCCGACTGGCTCAGAGAACCATCTGAGGAAGATACGTCGATGTGGGCTTTGGACGGACTGCACAATCATATTTGACATGATAAGAAGCAATAACGCAAAACATACCGGAAGTATTATGGTGTCCGGATACTTATGATCTCGCCCGGGGCTTTTCCCTGGGCAGGCACTCCTCATCGCTGTAGGCGACCGTGGTAGAGTGGTCCAGAGGGAGGGTCCTTCCCTTCTTGGACCCTTCGGCCTCCCCAGACAGTGCGACCTTCCTTTTCTTCTCACCTTGGGTGGGGGAGGGATTTCCTCTTCCTCCTCCTTGTCTTCGTTGGAGGAGGGCGCTTTGGTGTCTTCGGACATTGAGTCCGACACAACCTTGCGTCGGAGACCTTTCCTGGTCCCTGTGGCTTTCTTCCTGGCCTTCTTCTCCGGCACCTTGTAGGGTGCCGGAAGCAACATCTCCATTAGGAGAGCCGTTGCCGGATCTTCAGGCAGTGGAGTCGGACAGTCGTTCCGCTCCGCTGTCGCTACCTAGTCCTGTTAAATAGGCCGGGAGGATTAGATTCCTCCCGTGGATATGTCGGGGAAAATCACATCTTGTGAAATATGAAGAGCTTACCGGATTGGCGGGGCATTTTGTGCCGAGTCCGTGATCCTCGGTAATGGGAGGAGGTACCTCGGAGGCCTCTAACAACACCTTCCAGATGTCTTTGTGCGTCGTGGCGAAGAGCTCTCGCAGCGTCTGGTGTTCGGCCGGGTCGAACTCCCACATATTGACTGCCCGTCTTTGACATGGGAGGATCCGGCGGAAGAGCATGACCTGGACCACATTGACAAGCTTGATCTTTTTGGTTATCATGTTTTTGACATAGTTCTGGAGTCCGGTCAGCTCCATCGGCGCGCCCCAGGCTAAGCCTTTCTTTTTCCAGGAAGTGAGCCGCATGGGGATCCCAAATCAAAATTTGGGGGCCGCCGCCCAGTTGGCGTCGCACGGCTCGGTGATGTAGAACCATCCCGATTGCCACCCCTTCATGGTCTCCACATAGGAGCCTTCAAGCCATATGACGTTGGGCATCTTGCCCACCATCGCGCCTCCGCACTCCGCTTGTTGGCCAACCACAATCTTCGGCTTTACATTGAAGGTCTTTAGCCACATGCCGAAGTGGGGCTTGATGCGGAGGAAAGCCTCGCACACGACGATAAACACCGAGATATTTTTGATGAAATTGGGGGCCAGATCATGAAAATCTAGCCCATAGTAAAACATGAGCCCGCGGACAAATGGGTGGAGAGGGAATCCCAGTCCGCGGACGAAGTGAGCGAGGAACACCACCCTCTCGTGGAGTTCCGGTGTAGGGAAGATCTGCCCTGCGTCCGGGAGATGGTGCGCAATGTCTGCGGCCAGATATTCGGCCTCCCGGAGCTTCGTTATGTCCTCCTCTGTAACGGAGGAGACCATCCACTTGCCTCCCGCTCCGGACATGTTTGGAATGGCTTTGCAGAGAAAGGTGAGAACTTGGGTGCTGGAGCTCAAGCGTCCGAGAATGGATGAGCGAAGGAAGAAGAAGGCGTGGGTGAAAAAGGAGAATCCCTATCTCTTTATAAAGGTGATAGAAACTGTGTGCCTCCCCACTTGCTCGGTAAAATTGCTTATTCCCCAGAGTACCACGATTGATGGCGCGGTTGGGTTACCCACACTCGTATTGATGAGAATCCTGTGATAAGGGGACACGATCTCTGCTTTGACAATGCGTGCCAAGAAAACCGACTCGCAAAATGTGCAGTAGCTGGTTGAGAAAAACGGTTCGAATAATGAACGGGTTGTGGCGTGGTGTCACGCTATGGAAAAGTTGTCAGCATAATAGATGTGTGGAATATTGTACTCTCTATGGGGGAATGTGGAATTTGTTTTGCAGAGTTGGACACGATCCTTGTGTTCAAAATCTTCTATGAAGTATTCGGAGAAGGAACCCGCCTTGCAATGCCGAAGACAATCTGCATGCCGGACTCATTGTCATTGAAGCCTGGTTCAGGGGCTACTGAGGGAGTCCTGGATTAGGGGGTCCTCAGACAGCCGGACTATATACTTTGGCCGGACTGTTGGACTATGAAGACACAAGACTTAAGACTTCGTCCCATATCCGGATGGGACTCTCCCTCGCGTGGAAGGCAAGCTTGGGAATCTGGATGTATAGATCTCCTTCTTTGTAACCGACTCTGTGTAACCCTAGCCCCCTCCAATGTCTATATAAACTGGAGGGTTTAGTCTGTAGGACGACAACAATCATACTATAAGCTGGCTTCTAGGGTTTAGCCTCTATGATCTCGTGGTAGATCAACTCTTGTAATACTCATATCATCAAGATCAATCAAGCAGGAAGTAGGGTATTACCTCCATCGAGAGGGCCCGGACCTGGGTAAATATCGTGTCCCCCACCTCCTGTTACCATTAGCCTTAGACGCACAGTTCGGGACCCCCTACCCGAGATCCGCCGGTTTTGACACCGACAGTGCCCCTAGCACATCCCAGACAATTGTTAGCCGTGTGCAGCGCCCCCCTCCACCATTTACTCCCACAGTCATATCTTCGTAGTGCTTAGGCGAAGCCCTGGGCGGATCACTTCACTGTCACCGTCACCACACCATCGTGCTGACGGAACTCATTTACTATCTCGACGTCTTGCTGGATCAAGAAGGCGAGGGACGTCACCGAGCTAAACATGTGCAGAACTCGGAGGTGACGTACGTTCGGTACTCGATCGGTGGATCGTGAAGAAAGTTCGACTACATCAACTACGTTGTGAAACGCTTCTGCTTACGGTCTACGAGGGTATGTAGACACACTCTTCCCCTTGTTGCTATGCATCTCCTAGATAGATCTTGCGTGAGTGTAGGATTTTTTTTGAAATTGCATGTTACATTCCCCAACACGTCCGTAGGGAACTAATTCTGGGATGGCTTGAAGAGTGTTCTCCACATCCGGTCTATGTTGCTGCAGAAGAAGTTCGGCAGCGTTGGTGTGTCCTCGGGCTTGTAAAGCCACATAGGACTGGCTCGGAGCTGGAGGGGAAGGATGTACCAATGTAGCATCACGTTCACCATTGATTGCTTGTATCCACGTCGATATTTCCCCAAAGAGGAAGGGATGATGCAGTACATAAACGATAAGTATTTCCCTCAGTTATGAAACTATCAATCTTTTAGGAGAACCATGCAACACTATGTAAACAGAACCTGCACACAAAGAACAAATTTTGCAACCCAACCCGTAAGAGGGGTTGTCAATCCCTCTTCGGTAAAAAGGATAGATTAAATTGTATGAGATTGGATAAATAGATTTGATGAAAACACAAAATAAAATAAATAAAGAAGAAGCGCAACAAGGTATTTTTGGATTTTGGGAATAATAGATCTGAAAACAATATGATATAAAATAGACCAGGGGTCGTAGATTTCACTAGTGGCTTCTCTTGAGAAAATAGCATATGGTGGGTTAACAAATTACTGTTGGGCAATTGATAGAAGAGCAAATAATTATGACGATATCCAAGGCAATGATCAAATACATAGGCATCATGTCCAAGATTAGTAGACTGACTCCTGCCTGCATCTACTACTATTACTCCACACATCGACCGCTATCTAGCATGCATCTAGTGTATTAAGTTCATGGAGAAGCGGAGTAATGGAATAAGAACAATGACATGATATAGACAAGATCTATTCATGTAGGAATAGACCCCATCTTTTTATCCTTAATCGCAACGATACATCCGTGCCTCGCTACCCCTTCTGTCACAAGGTGAGTGTCGGTGTCAAAACCGGCGGATCTCGGGTCGGGGGTCCTGAACTGTGTGTCTAAGGCTAATGGTAACAGGAGGCGGGGGACACGATGTTTACCCAGGTTCGGGCCCTTTCTATGGAGGTAATACCCTACTTCCTGCTTGATTGATCTTGATGATATGAGTATTACAAGAGTTGATCTACCACGAGATCGTACAGGCTAAACCCTAGAAGCTAACCTATGATTATGATTGTTGTCGTACTACGGACTAAACCCTCCGGTTTATATAGACACTGGAGGGGGCTAGGGTTACATAGAGTCGGTTACAGAGAAGGGAATCTACATATCCGAATTGCCAAGCTTGCCTTCCACGCAAAGGAGAGTCCCACCCGGACACGGGACGAAGTCTTCTATCTTGTATCTTCATAGTCCAACAGTTTGGCATAAGCATATAGTCCGGCTATCCGAGGACCCCCTAATCAAGGACTCCCTCGGTAGCCCCTGAACCAGGCTTCAATGACGATGAGTTCGGCGCGTAGATTGTCTTCGACATTGCAAGGCGGGTTCCTTCTCTAAATACTCCAAAGTAGATCTTTGAACACAAGAATCGTGTCCGGCTCTACAAAACAAATTCCACATACCACGAGTCAAATTAGCTGACAACTTCTCCATAACTTGACATCATGCCATGGCCCGGTCACTATTCGAACCGTTTCCTCAACCTGCTACTACACATCTTGCGAGGCGGTTTTATTGGCACGCCTTGTCAAAGCAGAGATCGTGTCCCCTTATCATGAGATTCTCATCAATACGGGTGTGGGTAACCCAACCGCACCATTAGCACGACGCTTGGGGAATAAGAGAGTTTCTAGGACAAGTGGGGAGGAACATGACTTCTGCCGCCTTTATAAAGAGATAAGCACCCCCCCTTTTTTCACCCACGCCTTCTTCTTCCTCTGCTCATCCAATCTCGAGCTCCAACGCCCAAGCTTTCGCCTTCTCCGCAAAAATATTCCGAACATGTTCGGAGCGGGAGGCAAGTGGATGGCCTCCTCCGTTAAGAAGGAGGACATCAAGAAGCTTCAGGAGGCCGGATACTTGTCCAAATACATCGTGCATCGGCTTCTGGCCGAAGGGCATATCATCCCTACCTCGAAACCCTAGAAAAGGGTAGTGTTCCTCTCCCACTTCGTCCGCGGGCTGGGATTCCCGCTCCACCCGTTCGTCCGTGGACTAATGTTCTACTATGGGCTGGACTTCCATGATTTTTCACCCAACTCCATCCTCAACATCTCGGTGTTTATCGTCATATGCGAGGCCTTTCTCCGCATCACACCCCACTCAGGCCTATCGCTGAAGACCTTCAACGTGAAGCCAAAGGTGGTGAGCGTCCAACGAGCGGAGTGCGGAGGTGCCATGGTGGGAAAGATGCCCAATGTCACCTGATCCGAAGGCTCCTTTGTGGATACTATGAAGGGGTGGCAATCGGGGTGGTTCTACATCACCGAGCCGCCCGACACCAACTGGGCAGCGACCCCTGAATTCCGATCCAGCGTCCCCATGCGGCTCACCTCCTGGCAAGAGAAGGGCGTAGCCTGGGGCTCAGCGGAAGAACTGACCGGACTTCAGACATGCGTCCAAAATATGATAAGCAAGAAAATAAATCTCGTCAACGTGGTCCAAGTTATGCTCTTCCGCTGGATTCTTCCGTGCCAGACACGGACTTGCAATCTGTGGGAGTTCGACCTGGCCGAACACCAGATGTTGCGAGAGCTCTTCGGCACGACACGCGAAGACATCTGGAAGGTGCTCTTCAAGGCTAGCAAGGTACCACCGCCCACAACCGAAGATCGCGGGCTCAACGCAAAATGCCGAGCCAATCCGGTAAGTTTTCATATTTGTAAGATATGCCTTTTAGTAGCACATCCGCGGGAGGAACCTAAGCCTCCATGCCAATCTTTCAGGCCTAGGTAACGATAGCGGAGCAGATTAACTGTCTGGCTCTGCTATCTGAAGATCCAGAATCACCTCTTCTAACGAAGATGCTGTTTACGGCGGCCTATGAGGTGCCGGAGAAGAAGGCCAAGAAGACGGCTGCGGGGACAAGAGATGGTCTCCGGCGCAAGGTTGCATCGGACATGACGTCCAAAGACACCGAGATGCACTCCTCCACTGAAGACGAGGAGGAGAAGGAGGAAATCCATCCCCCCTACTAGGGGGAGAAAGAAGAGGAAGGCCGCCATGTACAGGGGGGGGGGGCGAGGTGTCCAAGAAGGGAAAACCTTCCTTCCGGACCATTCCATCGCGACCACCAACAACGGCGAGGAGTGGGAACCCAGGGTCAAGCCCCTGGCCAAGTCATAAGTATCCGGACATAATAGTATTTCCGGTATGCTTGTTTTATCACTTCTTAACGTGCTAGACATGCACCTGCAGTCCGGCCAAATCGAACATTGAGATATTCTCCTCTTTAGAGGGATCGCTAGACCCGTTGGCGATGAACAGCGAGTCTCTTCCGACAGCCTCCTCCCCTAAGGCTGCGGACAACACCGAGGTGTTGTCTCAAAGGATACCAGGCCAAGGGGAGACAGTTCCAGAGACGCCTCCTGGCGAAACCCCAGTCGCCGGACACGTGGGGGGAAAGACCCCCACGGACTCCGATAATGGGGGCCGCAGTCAGTTTGGCCCCCAGCCAAATATGACTTTGGAAACCCAAGTGGTTCCGGATTCAGGCAGGCAGCCTCTCCCTAAGGGGGGTGAGCCGTCTATACCGATGACCTCTGTCCATCCAGAGGCACCGGCCAGCTTGTTGGAAATGCTTCGCGGTGCTTCCATTGGTGAAGAACACCGTACTCTTATGAGTACGGTGATTCAGAAGGTCCGGTCCGCCAAAAGCGGAGTGACCGAAGCCGGGGCTAGCCTTCTAACAGGCTTTGAGGTAAGTAGTAAAATTGTGAGAGAATATCACAGTGTAGACAGTAGCCCCTGATGCTCTGTTTGTTGTTTGGAAAGAAAAGCCAAACAGAGGATCAAATAATATTCTGTAACACCCACGATGCGGCTATATCTCCCACGTGTCGAAGCACGACTTAGAGGCATAACCGGATGGTGGTTTTGTCGCAAGAAGGGTCATCTTCACACAATCCCATGTAATGAACAAGAATGGGATAAAGAGAGTTGGCTTACAATCGCCACTTCACACAATACATAATTTAAGATCATACATCATTCAAATACACTCATAGACCGGCTACGGTCAAGTTCAAATGAAAAGAAGACAACCCCAAATGCTAGATCCCCGATCGCCCCGACTGGGCTCCACTACTGATCATCTGGAAACGATACATAGTAACGACCAAGGGCCTCATCAAATACCCACTTCAGCTCAGTTGCGCCATCTGCGCCAGTATCCTCGGCACCTGCATCTGTTTTGGTAGAATCTGTGAGCCACGAGGACTCAGCAATCTCACACCCGCGAGATCAAGACTATTTAAGCTCATAGGTAGGAAAGGGTAATATGGTGGAGCTGCGGCAAGCACTAAGCATATATGGTGGCTAACATACGCAAGTGAGAGCGAGAAGAGAAGCAACGCGTCGGTCGAGAAGCTAGAAGCGATCAAGAAGTGATCCTGAAACTACTTACGTCAAGCATAACACAAACCGTGTTCACTTCCCGGACTCCGCCGAGAAGAGACCATCACGGCTACACACGCGGTTGATGCATTTTAATGAGGTCAAGTGTCAAGTTATCTACAACCGGACATTAACAAATTCCCATCTGCCTCATAACCGCGGGCACGGCTTTCGAAAGATTATATACCCTGCAGGGGTGTCCCAACTCAGCCCATCACAAGCTCTCACGGTCAACGAAGGAATAGACCTTCTCCCGGGAAGACCCGATCAGTCTCGGAATCCCGGTTCGCAAAACATTTCGACAATGGTAAAACAAGACCAGCAAAGCCGCCCGATGCGCCGACAAATCCCGATAGGAGCTGCACATATCTCGTTCTCAGGGCAACACCGGATGAGACAGCTACGAGTAAAACCAGCCCTCAAGTTTCCCCGAGGTGGCCCCGCAGGCGGCTCATTTCGGACCAACACTCGAAGGAGCACTGGCCCGGGGGGGGGGGTTAAATAAAGATGACCCTTGGGCTCGCGAAAACCCAAGGGAAAAGGGCTTAGGTGGCAAATGGTAAAACCAAGTTGGGCCTTGCTGGAGGAGTTTTATTCAAAGCGAACTGTTAAGGGGGTCCCATAAATCACCCAACCGTGTAAGGAACGCAAAATCAAGGAACATAACACCGGTATGACGGAAACTAGGGCGGCAAGAGTGGAACAAGTCACCAGGCATAAGGCCGAGCCTTCCACCCTTTACCAAGTATATAAGGTGCATTAATTTAAACAGGAGATATTGTGATATCCCAAAATATCCATGTTCCGACCAGGAACAAACTTCATCTTCACCTGCAACTAACAATGCTATAAGAGGGGCTGAGCAAAAGCGGTGACATAGCCAACAACGGTTGCTAGGACAGGATGGTTAGAGGTTTAACATGGCAATAGGTAGGCATGGTAAACAATGGCAGGTAGGGCTAACATAGCGATAGAGCGAGTACTAGCAAGCAAAGATAGAATGATTTCGAAGGTATGATCATCTTGCCTGCAAGGTTCTCAGAGTTGTCGAAGGCTGGATCCTCGTTAGCGTACTCAACAGGTTCCTCGTGCACGTACTCGTCTCCCGGCTCTACCCAAAGCAAGAACACAAGCAAGGAACCACAATAAATCACGGTGCAATGCACAAGCAACATGATGCAATACATGTCATGATATGCGAGATGTGATATGCAATGCATATGCGTGCTTCGGAAGGAAAAGGATGAACAAGGCATCAACTTGGCAAACCAAGTATGCCGCTGGAAAGATGAGATGATTTCGGTTGAAATCGATATAAAGATCACCGGAACGGATGCACGGTTTGCAAATGGCAAGCAAGACAAGAATGGCACAAAGCTGCGATTAACAGCACGATGCTACTTAGCATGCAACAAGAAACTATGCTACAGCACCCCAACATAAAAACAAAGCATATGGCAATGATCTACAGGAGATGCTTTACAAAAGTAGGAACACTGAGCTACGGCTAAATCACATCATAACAGGTTCAAACAAGCATGGAGAAAGTGCAAAAAATTATCAGGTTGGACATGGCATAAACAGCAGCACGAAGCAATGTTCAGAGCAGGTTATCAACATGCTACAGGAACTTATAATAGCAAACTAAGGCATGGCATGAATCTACTCAAAGCATAGATCAAAAGTCCCTTACTGACCATAAGCCAAAAAGGATCAGAAAATATGATGGCACCCACGTAAACATAGCAAGTTTCGTTAACAGATTTCAGCAAACAAAGCATGGCATTGAAATAATTACGAAGGCACCTTCGTGAGCTCGATGCACTCACTACATGGCATTTCATGATAAACTAAGCATACATCCATCAAGAAGACATGTCATAGAAGCTATACATGGCAAGAAACAACATCATAGCATATCCGGACCAACTACAACAACCTCGGCCAAATTGAATAACATGTAAACAATCTGCCAGGAAACATTTTGAAGCAAAAGTAGAGCACGAAAATGACATGCTAGACTACTCCATAATTGCAACCAGGACCATGGATGGATAGAGCAAAACCATGTTTTCAAAACACCCTTACTGAAGTATCTCAAATTATGCATGGATCTCTCTGTAGCAACATGTTTACATGGCATCAAAATTACAGCAGAACAGGAACTAAAATCAGCATTAACACGAAGCCTAGTTTGCATGCTTGTGCTAGTCACCACATTGATCACAAAAATACATGGTAAGCACCTCTGTAAAGAAGACATAGCCTAGTTCAAAACACATTTAGGGACCAAGTCCATAGGATGCACACATTAATCATGGCAAAAATGACAAAAGAGCTCGTGCTGATAAGAATCTGAAACTAACAATATGAAGCCCTCTTCCAACAGCATTTCGGGCATCAAGATGAGCTCAAATGTAAATGATGCAATGGAATGAAATGATGTACTCTTCGAGACGAACAATTTGACATATTACACGCACGAAACGGAGCTACGGGTGCGAAGATGTGATGCGATGAAGATGCAACAATTTACAGCAGAAAATGACTTAGACGAAAAACGGGGGGGGGAGAAAGTCAACCTAGATCGATCGGATCTCCGGCTGCGCACGGATGCCGAGGTCGCCGAGTCGGGGAGCTCGCCGGAGTCGGAGGCGCCGGGGCGGCGCGAGGCGCGAGGGCCGGCGACGGGGCGCGCGGCCGCGACGCGGGCGACGCGGAGGCGCGGGGGGCGGCTCCGGAGCGGCGGCGGCGCGGCGGAGCGCGGCGGCGGGCGGGGAGGCGGCGCGGCGGGGCGCGGCGCGGGCGGCGGCGGGGCGCGCGGGGAGCGGGCGGCGGCGGACGGCCGCGGGCCCGCCGGGCTCGCGGGCCGGCGGCGGCGGCGGCGGCGCGGCGCCACGTGGCAGCCGCGGTTGGCGGGGCGCGGGCGACGTGTCCGGCTCGCCGGACGTGTCCGGCGGCGGGAGAGGGGAGATTTTAGGGTTTGCCCGGAATTTCGGGGGAGTGCATATTATAGGTAGAGGGAGCTAGGAGTGTCCAAATGGGGTGTAGTTTTCGCCCACACGATCGTGATCGACGACGAGAGCATGGAAGTGACTTAGATGGGTTATTGGGCTGTTTTGGAGGGGTGTTGGGCTGCAACTTAAAAGAGGCCTTTGCGGATATGCGGATAACCGTTGGAGTACCAAACGAGCTCCAAATGACCCGAAACTTGACAGGTGGTCTACCGGTGCTATACCAGGGCCACTTGGCAAGGCTCGGTCCATTCCGAGAACGTTCAACACCCGCACACGAAAAGAGACAAGAGGGGTGCGCCGGTGCATGTGGGAGTGTCGGATTGCGAAACGGACAACGGGGAAAATGCTCGGATGCATGAGACGAACACGTATGCAAATGAGATGCACATGATGACATGATATGATATGCATGACATGAATAAAATGCAAAACAAAAGACAAAACCCAACCACGGAGGGAATATCATATCACATAGCCGAAAATGGCAAGAGTTGGAGTTACAAAGATGGAAAGTTACATCCGGGGTGTTACAACACTCCACCACTACAAGAGGATCTCGTCCCGAGATCTAGGACTGAAAGAACTCCGGATATTCGGAACGGAGGTGATCCTCGCGCTCCCAGGTGGCTTCTCGGTCGGAATGGTGTGACCACTTCACTTTCAGGAATTTGATTGACTTGTTGCGAGTCTTGCGCTCGGTTTCTTCAAGAATAGCAACGGGGTGCTCATGATAAGAGAGATCTTCTTGGAGGTCGATCTCTTCGAAGTTGATAGTGCGCTCAGGAGTCTTGAAGCACTTGCGAAGCTGTGACACGTGAAACACATCGTGCACGTTTGCAAAGTTGGATGGAAGCTCAAGTTGATAGGCGAGGTCGCCTCTTTTGCCAATGATCTTGAAAGGACCCACGTATCTAGGGGCAAGCTTCCCTTTGATACCGAAGCGACGAGTGCCTTTCATTGGAGAGACGCGGAGGTAGACATGGTCTTCGATTTCAAAAGCCAAGTCACGGTGCTTGCTATCATAGTAACTCTTCTGTCGCGATTGCGCGGCTTTGAGATTCTCACGAATGACTTTGCACATTTCTTCGGCTTCTGTGATCAAGTCGTTGCCAAGAAGTTGGCGTTCACCTGTCTCAGACCAGTTGAGAGGAGTACGGCACTTTCTGCCATAGAGAATTTCGAATGGGGCCTTGCCCGAACTCGCTTGGAAGCTGTTGTTGTAGGAGAACTCGGCATATGGAAGACAATCTTCCCACTTCATACCGAAAGAGATGACACAAGCCCTGAGCATATCTTCAAGGATTTGATTGACTCGCTCGACTTGGCCACTTGTTTGAGGATGGAAAGCTGTGCTGAAACGAATGTTGGTGCCCATGGCCGTCTGAAAGGAGTCCCAGAACTTAGAAGTGAAGATGCTTCCACGATCTGAAGATATCAATTGTGGAATGCCGTGCAAGGAGACAATTCTGGAGGTGTATAGCTCTGCCAGCTGAGCTGCTGTGATAGATTCTTTGATAGGAAGAAAATGAGCCACTTTGGTAAGCTTGTCAATGACAACGAAGATAGCATCATTTCCACGCTTGGACTTAGGAAAACCAGTCACGAAGTCCATCTCGATATGGTCAAACTTCCATTCCGGAATAGCAAGAGGTTGGAGGAGACCAGCTGGTCGTTGGTGTTCTGCTTTCACTCTTCTGCAGACATCACATTCATTCACGAATTGAGCAATCTCTCGCTTCATTCGAGTCCACCAATATGACTGCTTGAGGTCATGGTACATCTTTGTACTTCCAGGATGAATGGATAGGAGGGAATTGTGTGCCTCATTCATGATGACTTTTCTCAGATCACCTTTTGGAACCACAATTCGATCCTCGAAGAAAAGAGTATCTTTGTCATCCAAGCGATAGCACTTGTATTTGGGAATGCCCTTGTCAATACCACGTTTCACCTTCTTCACCATGGTATCCAGGAGTTGTGCCTCACGAATTTGATCTTCCAAAGTAGGAGAGACTATGAGGTTGGCAAGAAAGCCTTGAGGAACAACTTGAAGATTCAGCTTTCGGAAGCCTCACAAAGATCCGGTTGAAACGACTTGAGAATTAGACTGTTGCAATAAGCCTTTCTGCTCAGAGCATCTGCAATCACATTTGCCTTGCCAGGAGTATATTCGATACTCGGATTGTACTCTTGAATCATTTCGACCCATCGAGTTTGCCTGAGGTTAAGGTTGGGTTGAGTGAAGATATACTTGAGGCTCTTGTGATCGGTGAAAATGTCCACTTGCCTTCCCAATAAGAGATGTCTCCATGTTATCAATGCATGGACAACTGCCGCCAACTCAAGATCGTGAGTGGGGTAGTTCTTTTCGTTGGGCTTCAACTGACGAGAGGTATAGGCCACAACTTTCTTCTCTTGCATCAACACAGCACCGAGACCTTGAAGGGAAGCATCACAGAAAACTTCGAATGGCTTGGATTCATCAGGAGGAGTCAAAACAGGAGCTGTGACTAGCTTCTCTTTGAGGGTGTTGAAAGCGACGTCGCACTCAGGCGTCCAGACATACTTGACATGCTTCTGGAGGAGGTTGGAAAGAGGCTTTGCAATCTTAGAGAAGTTCTCAACGAATCTTCGGCAATAGCTTGCAAGACCAAGAAAACTGCGGAGCTGCTTGACATTCTGAGGAGGTTCCCAATTCAGAACTGCAGAAACCTTCGCGGATTAACAGCAATGCCCTTGGCAGAGATGATATGACCAAGATAAAGAACTTCATCAAGCCAGAACTCACATTTGGAAAACTTCGCATAGAATTGATGCTCTCTGAGCTTGTCGAGCACCAATCGCAAATGTTTGGCATGATCCTGCTTATTCTTGGAGAAGACCAAAATATCATCGAGATACACCAGAACAAATTCATTGGTGTAGGGGTTGAAGATAAAGTTCATCATGCGAGAGAACGTTGGAGGAGCATTGACAAGGCCGAAAGACATGACAGTATATTCATAAGAACCATAGCTTGTTCTGAATGCTGTCTTGGGAATATCTTGTTCACGAATGCGAATCTGATGATAACCCATACGAAGGTCAAGCTTGGAGAAGACTTTAGCCCCTTTGAGTTGCTCGAAAAGCTCATTGATGTTGGGAAGTGGATACTTGTTCTTGATTGTCTTCTTGTTCAATGGACGGTAATCGACGCAAAGTCGGTCCGTGCCATCCTTCTTCTGGACAAAAAGAACTCCACAACCCCATGGGGAAGAACTCGGTCTGATCAAACCCAGACGCTCTTGTTCATCGAGCTGCTTCTTCAATTCCTTCAGCTCCTTGGGTCCAAGCTTGTATGGACGCTTGCAAACGGGTTCGTTCCAGGCTCAAGATCAATAACGAACTCGACTGGCCGATGAGGAGGCATACCCGGAAGCTCTTCTGGAAAGACATCTTGGTACTCACAAACGACTGGAATTTGAGAAATAGCATCCAATTCGCCCTTCTCATTGAGAGAAAACAACCGAATGGTTTCATCACGAGCGGCATAGATGATAACATCCTCAGAAGGGTGTGTCAATTGAATTTGCCTGGCAGCACAATCAAGCTGAGCCTTGTGCTTAGAAAGCCAGTCCATCCCAAGAATTAGATCAATATCAGAATCGCCAAGAACAATTGGAGAAGACAGAAATTTATAGTCGCCCATCTTGATACCGACATTTGGAACCAATAAGGTAGATCTCAAACGCTTGGCTGGAGAAATAACTTGCATAGCACTAGGTAACTCCTCTGTGTCAAAATTGTGCTTCGATGCAAAAGGATATGACATGAAAGAATGCGATGCACCAGTATCAAATAAGACTTTTGCAGGAATATCATTAACAGGAAGATTACCCATGATCACATCTGAAGAATCCTCTGCCTGAGCTGCATTCATCATGTTCACCTTTGCAGACTTTGGATTATGCTTGACCACTGCATTGCTTGAAGATCTCACAGGAGGAGGAGGAGGAAGGCGCCTTTGATTGAAGCATTTGTTCGCGTAGTGACCTTTCTGCTGGCACTTGTTGCAAGTCACTTCTGAGAGCGGACGATGATAAGGAGCATTGACTTTGAAGCTTGAGGCTGAGACTTGTTCTGATAGCTTGGGTTGGGTGGGTGGGAAGATCCACGACCACCTGAGTTCTTCTGTTGGTAAGGCTGACGAAACGGAGGAGGAGGAAGATAAAACTTCTGCTGCTTAGCTGCCACTTGTGAGGAAGAAGAAGATTGCACTGCATCTCTGATTCTCTTCTTAGAAGCCTCACACTTGAGCTGAGCACCTTCTTGCTTGAGTGCCATATTGTAGAATTGATCAAACTGAGTAGGCTCAACAAGAACGAGAGCTAACTGCAGATCCTCTCTAAGGCCACCTCTGAACTGATAGATCATACTCTTCTCATCTGGAACATCTTGCTTAGCAAAGCGAGCAAGTTTCTGAAACTGCTTGTTGTATTCATACACTGACATGTTGCCTTGCTTGAGATTGCGGAACTCCTCACGCTTGCTCTCAACAACACTGGTAGGAATATGGTGAGCTTTAAAGTCCCGACAGAAATCAGTCCAAGTAATCACTCGACCACCTCTGGAATCCTTGTATTGCTGGAACCAATCAGCTGCCTGATCCTTGAGCTGAAAAGAAGCGAACTTGACATAGTCCTCAGGCCTGACATTGCTGCATTCAAAATGCTTGTTGATATCCACGAGCCAATCATCGGCGTCTGTGGCCTCGACACAATAGCTGAAAGACTTCGGCTGATTTGCAAGGAATTGGTTGAGGGTAGGAAACTGAGGCTGATGATTGAACTGCCCTTGACCTTGATTCCCTTGGTTGCCTTGGCCTTGGTTGCGCTCTTGCATGAGCTGGATCATCATCTGAGCATGGGCGTTAGAGGCTGCCATCAAAGCTTGCCATGCCTCCGGAGGCGGAGGTGGAGGTGGAGGGTTCGCCTGACTCCCATCATTGCGATCCGGATTCAGACGCGTTGGCGGAGCCATCCTGAAGAGGGTGACATCCGTTAGCATCTTGATAGACAGATAGACAAGTTGAATCAACGGATAGAAATTGCAACATATAGTCTTCACAATAAACATTCGAACAAGGATGAACGAATGAATTCCAAAGTAAACATCACACGTCCATAAAGGTGAGAAGCCACTTGAATAGAGATTGATGAATGAAATAAACAAGGTACAACTGGAACAAATAAGTGGTAAGGATTACCCAATCACAAACCAAATATCTGCGGGAAGAAATGCTAGAGCTACTTGAATCCCACCTATAAACTCCCGAAACTTTCTGGTTATGCAATCTGGTGTTGGGGATACAGGGGAAGCAATATATCTCACCCAAACTAACAATCCCTACATCCAGCTGTATCCATCCGTCAACACATAACCAAGAAACCTTCGGAAATCGTGTACCTCAACCTTCGAAAAGCATCCGTTATACGAGTTATGGCAATACTCCCGAGCTCGCCCCAGTACTGGGTTATCGGGGTTATCTCACCAACAACTGCATAAAAGAGATTTTCGATGTCGGCAAAACTCAGGTATTCCAGAACTGCAACGATAAAATTGTGACGACAACACCTCGGAGCTCAACTCCCCGGGACACTGCCACAACCCCTAAATGTCAGGAGGCACCAAGAACAATGTTCTCGTCACAAAACCATCGGAACGATTCCAAGATACCCGCGTGATCCTAAAATTTTTTAGTGAAATTTGAGAAGAGGATAGTCAAAACATCTACGTCAGGAGACCTCACCAGAGCGACGAAGGGACTGAGGAGTAAAAAGAATCCTACTCTCCGATATATATAATCCTAAGACTCAAAACATTTTTGTTCTAGACTCAACATCGCCAGCAAACAATCAAGCAGGGGGCTCCTAAGTCGGGGATGGCTCTGATTACCAACTTGTAACACCCACGATGCGGCTATATCTCCCACGTGTCGAAGCACGACTTAGAGGCATAACCGCATGGTGGTTTTGTCGCAAGAAGGGTCATCTTCACACAATCCCATGTAATGAACAAGAATGGGATAAAGAGAGTTGGCTTACAATCGCCACTTCACACAATACATAATTTAAGATCATACATCATTCAAATACACTCATAGACCGGCTACGGTCAAGTTCAAATGAAAAGAAGACAACCCCAAATGCTAGATCCCCGATCGTCCCGACTGGGCTCCACTACTGATCATCTGGAAACGATACATAGTAACGACCAAGGGCCTCATCAAATTCCCACTTCAGCTCAGTTGCGCCATCTGCGCCAGTATCCTCGGCACCTGCATCTGTTTTGGTAGAATCTGTGAGTCACGAGGACTCAGCAATCTCACACCCGCGAGATCAAGACTATTTAAGCTCATAGGTAGGAAAGGGTAATATGGTGGAGCTGCGGCAAGCACTAAGCATATATGGTGGCTAACATACGCAAGTGAGAGCGAGAAGAGAAGCAACGCATCGGTCGAGAAGCTAGAAGCGATCAAGAAGTGATCCTGAAACTACTTACGTCAAGCATAACACAAACCGTGTTCACTTCCCGGACTCCGCCGAGAAGAGACCATCACGGCTACACACTCGGTTGATGCATTTTAAAGAGGTCAAGTGTCAAGTTATCTACAACCGGACATTAACAAATTCCCATCTGCCTCATAACCGCGGGCACGGCTTTCGAAAGATTATATACCCTGCAGGGGTGTCCCAACTTAGCCCATCACAAGCTCTCACAGTCAACGAAGGAATAGACCTTCTCCCGGGAGGACCCGATCAGCCTCGGAATCCCGGTTCGCAAAACATTTCGACAATGGTAAAACAAGACCAGCAAAGCCGCCCGATGCCCGACAAATCCCGATAGGAGCTGCACATATCTCGTTCTCAGGGCAACACCGGATGAGACAGGCTACGAGTAAAACCAGCCCTCAAGTTTCCCCGAGGTGGCCCCGCAGGCAGCTCATTTCGAACCAACACTCGAAGGAGCACTGGCCCGGGGGGGGGGGGTTAAAATAAAGATGACCCTTGGGCTCGCGAAAACCCAAGGGAAAAGGGCTTAGGTGGCAAATGGTAAAACCAAGGTTGGGCCTTGCTGGAGGAGTTTTATTCAAAGCGAACTGTTAAGGGGGTCCCATAAATCACCCAACCGTGTAAGGAACGCAAAATCAAGGAACATAACACCGGTATGACGGAAACTAGGGCGGCAAGAGTGGAACAAGTCACCAGGCATAAGGCCGAGCCTTCCACCCTTTACCAAGTATATAAGGTGCATTAATTTAAACAGGAGATATTGTGATATCCCAACATATCCATGTTCCGACCAGGAACAAACTTCATCTTCACCTGCAACTAACAATGCTATAAGAGGGGCTGAGCAAAAGCGGTGACATAGCCAATCAACGGTTGCTAGGACAGGATGGTTAGAGGTTTAACATGGCAATAGGTAGGCATGGTAAACAATGGCAGGTAGGGCTAACATAGCGATAGAGCGAGTACTAGCAAGCAAAGATAGAAATGATTTCGAAGGTATGGTCATCTTGCCTGCAAGGTTCTCAGAGTTGTCGAAGGCTGGATCCTCGTTAGCGTACTCAACAGGTTCCTCGTGCACGTACTCGTCTCCCGGCTCTACCCAAAGCAAGAACACAAGCAAGGAACCACAATAAATCACGGTGCAATGCACAAGCAACATGATGCAATACATGTCATGATATGCGAGATGTGATATGCAATGCATATGCGTGCTTCGGGAGGAAAAATGATGAACAAGGCATCAACTTGGCAAACCAAGTATGCCGCTGGAAAGATGAGATGATTTCGGTTGAAATCGATATAAAGATCACCGAGAACGGATGCACGGTTTGCAAATGGCAAGCAAAACAAGAATGGCACAAAGCTGCAATTAACAGCACGATGCTACTTAGCATGCAACAAGAAACTATGCTACAGCACCCCAACATGAAAACAAAGCATATGGCAGTGATCTACAGGAGATGCTTTACAAAAGAGGAACACTGAGCTACGGCTAAATCACATCATAACAGGTTCAAACAAGCATGGAGAAAAATGCAAAAAAATTATCAGGATGGACATGGCATAAACAGCAGCACGAAGCAACGTTCAGAGCAGGTTATCAACATGCTATAGGAACTTATAATAGCAAACTAAGGCATGGCATGAATCTACTCAAATCATGATCAAAAGTCCCTTACTGACCATAAGCCAAAAAGGACCAGAAAATATGATGGCACCCTCGTAAACATAGCAAGTTTCGTTAACAGATTTCAGCAAACAAAGCATGGCATTGACATAATTACGAAGGCACCTTCATGAGCTCGATGCACTCACTACAGAGCACCTGATGATAAACTAAGCATACATCCATCAAGAAGACATGTCATAGAAGCTATACATGGCAAGAAACAACATCATAGCATATCCGGACCAACTACAACAACCTCGGCCAAATTGAATAACATGTAAACAATCTGCCAGGAAACATTTTGAAGCAAAAGTAGAGCACGAAAATGACATGCTAGCCTACTCCATAATTGCAACCAGGACCATGGATGGATAGAGCAAAACCATGTTTTCAAAATACCCTTACTGAAGTATCTCAGATTATGCATGGATCTCTCTGTAGTAACATGTTTACATGGCATCAAAATTACAGCAGAACAGGAACAAAAATCAGCATTAACACGAAGCCTAGTTTGCATGCTTGTGCTAGTCACCACATTTATCACAAAAATACATGGTAAGCACCTATGTAAAGAAGACATAGCCTAGTTCAAAACACATTTAGGGACCAAGTCCATAGAATGCACACATCAATCATGGCAAAAATGACAAAAGAGCTCGTGCTGATAAGAATCTGAAACTAACAATATGAAGTCCTCTTCCAACAGCATTTCGGGCATCAAGATAAGCTAAAATGCAAATGGTGCAATGGAAGGAAATGATGTACTCTTCGAGGCGAACAATTTGACATATTACACGCACGAAACGGAGCTACGGGTGCGAAGATGTGATGCGATGAACATGCAACAATTTTAACAGCAGTTAACAGGACTTAGTGAAAAACGGGGGGGGGGGGGAAGAACGAGGTCAACACTAGATCGACCGGATCTGGACTGGCTGCGCACGGATGCCGAGGTCGCCGGAGTCGGGGAGCTCGCCGGAGTCGGAGGCGGCCGGGGCGGTTGCTGGAGGCGACGAAGGGGCCGGCGACGGGGCGCGCGGCCGGGCGGCGCGGCGACGCGGGGAGGCGTCGGGCGGCGGGCTCCGGAGGCGGCCGGCGACAGCCGCGGCGGCCGCGGCCGAGGACGGAGGCGGAGACGACGGACGGCGGCGTGGGGAGGTCCGGCGGCGGCGGAGGTGACCGGCCTGCGCGGGCGAGCGGCGGGGAGGCGCGCGGGGAGCGGGCGGCGACGGACGGGCCTTGCGGGCCCGCTGCGGGCTCGCGGGCCGGCGGCGGCGGACGGTGGCGCGGCGCCACGTGGCAAGCCGCGGTTGGCCGGGGGCAGCGGGCGGACGTGTCCGGCTCGCCCGGACGTGTCCGGCGGCGCGGAGAGGGGAGATTTTTAGGGTTTGCCCGTGAATCTCGGGGGAGTGCACATATTTATAGGTAGAGGGAGCTAGGAGTGTCCAAATGGGGTGTAGTTTTCGCCCACACGATCGTGATCCGACGACGGAGAGCATGGAAGTGACTTAGATGGGTTATTGGGCTGTTTTGGAGGGGTGTTGGGCTGCAACTCAAAAGAGGCCTTTGCGGATAAGCGGATAACCGTTGGAGTACCAAACGAGCTCCAAATGACCCGAAACTTGACAGGTGGTCTACCGGTGCTATACCAGGGCCACTTGGCAAGGCTCGGTCCATTCCGAGAACGTTCAACACCCGCACATGAAAATAGACAAGAGGGGTGCGCCGGTGCATGTGGGAGTGTCGGATTGCGAAACGGACAACGGGGAAAATGCTCGGATGCATGAGACGAACACGTATGCAAATGAGATGCACATGATGACATGATATGATATGCATGACATGAATAAAATGCAAAACAAAAGACAAAACCCAACCACGGAGGGAATATCATATCACATAGCCGAAAATGGCAAGAGTTGGAGTTACAAAGATGGAAAGTTACATCCGGGGTGTTACATATACGCAGGAGTCTAACATAAGATGTCTATGTAAATAGGCAGGCGTCGCTGCTGGCCGCTGCCGCTCGTACTGCGGAGGTATCTGGACTAAAGCAGAACCTGGAGTGGACCGAGGGAGAGCTTGTCCTCGTGAAGAGGCAGCTGGAGGAAAGTCAAGGTACGTAATACCCTGCATGTATACTTTATGAAGGATAAATGGTTACTGCTGATATAAGCGTCATGAACTTTTATAGGGGCCACGACCGAAGTGGCATCCCTTAAGAAGGCTCTTGGTCGAGGCCGAAGACAAAGCGGCCAAGGAACACGCCGTGTGCGAGAAGCAGGAGGCCCGGGTCAGCGAGGTCCAGCAAGAGCTCCAGGATTTCGTCCAAAAGTACAAGTCCTTGGAGCGTGATTCTAAGACTCAAGAGTCCGAGCTTGCCAAGTCCCTCCAGAGCGCACAAGACGCCAGGGCCGAAGCCCAGAGGGCCCTCTAGGAGATCCAGGCGGCCAAGAAGATTGCGGCGGGTAATGCATTTTTATGCAAAGAAAGCATGTGAAGGAGACATTCTTTTTACTTACCCAAATTTGGAGTTCTCTAGGAGTGTTTGCGGATCTACCGCGCAACATATCAGATGCCACAAAGTTTTACCGAGCCGAAGAAGGGAGCTGGACGGAGAAGTTGTTCTGGTCTCAATATCTTGGGCCAGAAAATCTGATGCCCTTGAGCGACCAGCTGAAGCAACTGGTCGAGCTGCATAAAGCAGCCGAGCTGTCCATGAAGGACCTCATAGTCCGGCTATGGCCTCCCGAGCCTATGCCCAACAGCTACTTTGGGCTCGTGAAGCGGCTTGTGAGTGCCTGCCCACGACTTGAAGTCATAAAGCGGTCGGTTTACATTGAAGGTGCACGGATGGCCTTTGCCCGTGCAAAGATGCATTGGGCGAAGATGGATGCCACATCGCTGATGACCGAGGGGCCACCGAAGGGCAAGGAGCACCGCCGACCCGAAAAATATTATGACAGTGTCCTGAAGGGATTCTGCCTTGTGGCGGAGCAATGTACAAAGGATGTAATCTTTGAATGAATGCATTCATTTTATCCTGTAATATGAAACAAGTTCGTTTGCGCAATATAATGCTTGTTGATTTAAAATTTTACCTCCTATGCGGCCATTTATAAAATCTGAGAGTTGGCCAGTCGTCGGCTTCTGCCCCCATGTAACTAGTACAGGGGTGTTCGGGATAAATCTAAACACTCTTTATCCAAGTTTTTGGTCCTTTAAGGAGGTGTCTAGCGCAACGAACAAGGCAATCAGACTATACAGCTTTATCACCCTCACTTAGCCATAGAAGTTCTATAATTTTAAATTTCGGCGTAGCCCCTGGTATTCGGAAGGCCGAACTTGGGGCGCTATAAAAGCCTAATCGGACAAAGACCGATTCCTCGCATAAAGCGGGAAAAATCTTTAAGGATTTGAAACCTCTCGAACAGCGACCAGCTCTCGCCGCATCATGACACTCAATTTTCGGCCTTCTCTACTGAACTGTTCATTTGGAAGAACCGGGACACAATCATAGGAGTTCTCCCTTTACTACCCTAGCCGATATAGCGGAACGTAGGGTGGCAAGCACAAGAGCCGGGCAACCCAACTATTGATGCAAGACATGATTCAGAGCTGATGCATATAATGCTATAAGTTTGGGGTGCCGAACTGTTAAAAGTGTTCAGACTTTCTTGCCGTGTTATGGGGTACACTGAAGCCCCTGGTGAACTAAACATACTAGAATGTATGGGTGCGATTTGTAATAAATAAATAGACAAGGAAAAAATTAAGTAATAAGCTGACGCTGCAAATTATTTTCCATTGTTATTTGATTGATACGTCAAGGCGTATGTATACAAGTAGTGCGATAAGCAAATGGGGCTATTTGACATGCCCTGACCAAGAGCGAGCCACGTGTGGGTATGTAAAACAGGTATATCGATCATTAGCGGAGACCACCTGGGGATTCCCTTGTACGTCAAAGCTCCTTGCTTCCTTGGTGTATCTGTCCCGTGATGGGTCCGATGATCAGGTTATCGGAAGAGCCTCAAGAAGAGAAAAACCTGAAAGAAAGAAAAGAGTGAAAGTATGCGGATCCAGGGCGGCTGAGCCGCATTGTGGACAGCGGTCTAGCTGTGCCTCCGTCTATGCCCATGGTATTTTAAGTGCGTAATTATGTACGCGTGACACAAATTTCATCGCTTGATTGGGACTAGGACGGAGGCCGAATTGCTAGGTGAGCTCTGGACGGGCCGGACGGTCCTGTTGCAGAGTAGGTCGGACTGTCTTGACGGTGTCCGAGGGCTTTATTGCCGAATTGGGGGTCTGCCTCAGAAGGCTACTCTGTACTTCTGCTGCAAGGGTCGCGGTGTGCTCCTCCGTATGGAGGGAGCACTTTGTATTTCCATTGACTGTTATAATACCGCGAGGTCCGGGCATTTTGAGCTTGAGGTAGGCATAGTGTGGCACCGCATTGAATCGAGCAAATGCGGTTCGTCCAAGCAGTGCATGATAACCACTGCAGAAGGGGACGATGTCGAAGATTAACTCCTCGCTTCGAAAATTGTCCGGGGATCCGAAGACCACTTCTAGTGTGATTGAGCCTATACAATAGGCCTCTACACCTGGTATGACACCTTTGAAGGTGGTTTTGGTGGGTTTGATCCTTGAGGGATCGATACCCATTTTGCGCACTGTATCCTGATAAAGCAGGTTTAGGCTTCTGCCACCATCCATGAGGACTCGTGTGAGGTGGAATCCATCAATAATAGGGTCAAGGACCAATGCGGCTAAGCTGCCATGACGAATACTGGTCGGATGGTCCTTGCGATCAAAGGTGATCAGACAGGAAGACCATGGGTTGAACTTTGGGGCGACTGGCTCCATCGCGTAGGCGTCCCTTATTGCACGCTTCCGCTCCCGCTTGGGAATATGGGTGGCGTATATCATATTTACCGTTTTGACTTGGGGAGGAAATTTCTTCTGTCCCCCTGTGTTCGCTGGCTGGGGCTCCTCGTCGTCATCACTATGCGACCCCTTTTCCTTGTTTTCGGCATTTAATTTGCCGGACTGTTTAAATACCCAACATTCTCTGTTGGTATGGTTGGCTGGTTTATCGGGGTGCCCTGGATTTGACATGGACGATCGAGTATGCGGTCCAGACTGGACAGACCTGGATTGTTTCTTTTAAATGGCTTTTTCCGTTGATCGGACTTGGAGCCACTGAATCCGGCATTGACGGCCATATCTTCGGTGTTATCACCATTATTACGATGCTTGTGTCTGTTGCATCGGGGCTTGCTGTTGCTATCTCTGGCGTCTGAAGTGCCAGGATTTCTTGATGTGCTGTTGCTACGAGCCAACTAGCTATCCTTGCCCACACAAAAGCGGGTCATGAGTGTCGTAAGGGCTGCCATGGACTTCGACTTCTCTTGGCCGAGGTGTCAGGCGAGCCACTTGTCATGGATGTTATGCTTAAAGGCCGCTAGGGCTTCGGCATCCGGACAGTCGATGATTTGGTTATTTTTAGTTAAGAATCGAGTCTAGAATTTCCTGGCTGACTCTCCAGGCTGTTGGGTTATATGACTTAAGTCATCAGCGTCCGCTGGTCGTACATAAGTGCCCTGAAAGTTGTCAAGGAATGCGTCTTCTAGGTTCTCCCAACTGCCAATGGAGTTTTCCGGCAGACTATTCAGCCAGTGCTGAGCTGGTCCCTTGAGTTTTAGTGGGAGATACTTGATGGCATGGAGATCATCACCGCGGGCCATGTGAATGTGGAGAAGGAAATCTTCAATCCATACCGCGGGATCTATTGTCCCATCATATGGTTCGACGTTTACGGGTTTAAACCCTTCTGGGAATTCATGCTCCATTACTTTGTCAATGAAGCATAGGGGGTGTGCGGCGCCTCTATGCCGGGCTACTTCGCGACACAGTTCGGATGAATCTGGTCTGCTGTATTCGGCCCAGACGGATTTTTATTTAGTATATCCGGTGCGGCGGACATCGTCGCGTGTTAGGGCGCACCCCCACGATCCGTAGATCGATCTTGGCTGTCCCGCTTTGTTTTCCAATTCGTCTCGCAAGTCATGCGTGTAGCCCCGGGCCTACGTGTTTTTATTTGTTCGGCGACGGGGTGCGGGCTGGTGTTCGGACTGATACGCCGTTTTGTCTCGGCCACGCGGTGGTCAGTCAGCCGCATTCTGCGCTGGTAGTATAGGCTCTAGTGCCTCATCCTCGAATTGAGGTAGCAACCTGCGCCTCGGGTAACTTTTGGTTGGGCGCTCGAGTCCGTATTCCTCGGCCGCCAGGACCTCAGTCCATCTATCAGTAAGCATATCTTGATCAGCTTGAAGCTGCTGCTATTTTTTCTTCAGGCTCTTTGAAGTGGCTATAAGCCGGCGCTTGAAGCGCTCTTGCTCAACGGGATCCTCAGGCACGGTAAATTCTTCGTCGCCGAGGCTCACCTCGTATTCGAAGAGGGGCATATAATTGTCATTCTTCGAGTCTTCATTCATCGCCTGTTCATCGGGGCTAACTTGCCCGTCCTCCCGTCCAGCCTGTTCGAAGCTTGGCTGGGCGGGATCGTTTTCGTCTTCGGCATCATCCGGAGTGCTATTATCTCTTGTGCCGGTATCTCTATTTCTACCCTGGCGTGGTTTAGAGTGGCGCCGCTGACATCGGCGCTTCGGCTGTTTCTTAGGAGGATTATCCTCCGTTGCATCCTTTTTATCCTCGCCATTGTTTTCTTTGGGTGTGTCCACCATATATATGTCATACAATGAGGTGGCTGTCCAGCGCTTTATGGGCAGTGGTTCCTGTTCTTCTTCGGCATCGTCGTCCATACCTTCGATGTCTTCGGAGTCAAAATCAAGCATGTCGATTAAGTCGTCGACAGTGTCTATTAAATGGGTGGTGGGTGGGTAACGAATTCCCTCGTCGTCCGCTTCCTACTCAAGCCAGACATAGTTTGACCAAGAGTCTCCTGACAAGGAGAGAGATTTTAACGAGTTTAGCATGTCGCCCAAGGGCGAGTGTTGAAAGATGTCCGTGGAGATGAACTCCAAGATCGGTGCCCAGTTAGATCCGATGGGCGCGAATACACACGGTTCGGAGCCTATGACCGGAGATGAGTCCGAGGGTCCGATGATGCAGTCCTCATTGGAGGTTCAATCTGTGTTCAGCTCTAACGTCATTGAGTGTGCGGCTTCCGTGGCGGGGTCAATCCTCCCGTCCTCGGATGGAACGATTTTCACTGGATCTCAGGCCAGTGCAGATATAGGTGCAATCTCCTGAACACCGTCCGATGGTAGATCTAGGTCATGCTCATCGTGGCTATAGGGTGCACCTGTCATGGGCTCGAATCCGTCGAAGATCAAGTCTCCGCGGATGTCGGCAATGTAGTTCAGGCTTCCAAACCTGACCTGATGGCCAGGGGCGTAGCTCTCGATCTGCTCCAGATGGCCAAGCGAGTTGGCCCGCAGTGCGAAGCCGCCGAATAGGAAGATCTATCCAAGGAGGAAAATCTCACCCTGGACGGCGTTGTTGTAGATGATTGAAGGAGCCATCAAGCCTTATGGTGACGACACAATGGAACTCTCAATGAAAGCACCAATGTCGGTGTCAAAACCGGTGGATCTCGGGTAGGGGGTCCCGAACTGTGCGTCTAAGGCTAATGGTAACAGGAGGCGGGGGACACGATGTTTACCCAGGTCCGGGCCCTCTCTATGGAGGTAATACCCTACTTCCTGCTTGATTGATCTTGATGATATGAGTATTACAAGAGTTGATCTACCATGAGATTGTAGAGGCTAAACCCTAGAAGCTAGCCTATGATTATGATTGTTGTCGTCCTATGGACTAAACCCTCCAGTTTATATAGACACCGGACGGGGCTAGGGTTACACAGAGTCGGTTACAGAGAAGGGAATCTACATATCCGAATTGCCAAACTTGCCTTCCACGCAAAGGAGAGTCCCACCCGGACACGGGACGAAGTCTTCTATCTTCATAGTCCAACAGCCCGACATAAGCATATAGTCCGTCTGTCCGAGGACCCCCTAATCCAGGACTCCCTCCGTGAGGACACCGCAAGATCGAACCCATCACAAAGCACCTCTTCCCATTGCAAGAAAAATCAATCTAGTTGGGCAAACCGAACCAAAGTTACAGAGAAGAAATACGAGGCTATAAACATGCATATAAGAGATCAAAGAAGACTCAAATAATATTCATGGATATAGATCTGATCATAAGCTTGCACTTCATCGGATACCAACAAACACACTGCGAAAAGTGATTACATCAAATAGATCTCCAAGAACATCGAGCAGAACATTGTATTGAGAATCAAATAGAGAGAAGAAGCCATCTAGCTACTGCCTACAGACCCGAAGGTCTGTGGTGAATTACTCACGCATCATTGGAGGAGTAGCAATGAGGATGATAAACCCCTCCATGATCATGTTCACCTCCGGCAAGATGCCGGAATAGGGTTCTAGATTGGATCTTGTGGTTTTGGAACTTGCGACAGCTGGAATTTTTTTTCGTCAACTCCCCAAGGGTTTCTAGAATATCTGTGTATTTATAGAGCTGAGAGGCGGTGGAGGAGGTCTCTATGGGCCCCACCACCCATCTAGGTGCGTTAGGGGCCTCTGGCGTGCCCTAGTGGGTGGTGGACCCCATGGGCCTCCCTGCAGGTGCTTCCTTGGCTCTCAAGTTGTCTTCTAGTTAAAAAAATCTCCAAAAAATTATGTGGCATTTGGACTTCGTTTGGTAATGATATTCTGCAAGTAAGAAAACAAGAAAAAATAGCAAATGGCACTGGGCACTATGTCAATAGGTTAGTCCCCAAAAATGATATAAAGTTGCTATAAAATGATTGTAAAACATCCAAGAATGATAATGCAACAGCAAGGAACAATAAAAAATTATAGATACATTGGAGACGTATCAGCATCTCCAAGCTTAATTCCTTCTCGTGCTCGAGTAGGTAAATGAGAAAAACATAATTTTGATGTCGAATGTTGCCTAACATGTTCATCACATATTGTTTTCTTTTGTAGCATGGACATTTGGACTTTTAGATGACTCAAAGTAATAGTCTATATTTGACATGAAGGCTTCAATACTCAAGCATATCAACAAGCAACCATGTCTTTCAAAATAACAACACTAAATAAATTTATCTCTAGCCCATCATGCTCAATCATTGATCCATTCATGAGACACACTTGAATACTAGCCACATCTAATGCATGAGTATGATCATAGTGCTCCCTAGTTGGTGCTTTATAAGAGAAAATGGAGACTCAAATAAAAATTGCATAAAATAAATAGATAGGCCTTTCGTAGAGGGAAGAAGAGATTTGTAGAGGTGCCAGAGCTCAAAGCTTAAATTGAGAGATAAAATTTTGAGAGTCATGCTTTTCCCGTCAATGAAAACAACCGAGAAGTTCACAATACTTTCCATGCTAGATATATCATAGGCGGTTCCAAACATAAAATAAAGTTTATTCCTTTTCCACCATTCTTTCACAATCCAATGCTAGCTGAATCCACGGGTGCCTTCCGTACCAACACTTTCCAAGGAATTTATTATTTGACAACATAAAGTAAATTTCTTTTTCATTTCGGGACTGGGCATCCCTATTACCGCCACACTCTCGTGAAATGACAATTGAATAAACACTCATCTTGATAATAACACATCTAGCATGAAAAATATTGGCCACTCCCCACCGCTTCATGAGTAGTACAAGCACACAAAAAGGAAATTAATTTCGAAAATTAGAGTTGGCACATACAAATTTACTTGGAACGGCACGGAAATACTGCATATAAGTAGGTATGATGGACTCATATGGCAAAACTCGGCTTAAGGATTTTGGATGCACAAGTAGTATTTCTACTTAGTACAAGTGGAGGCTAGCAAAAAGATTGATAAGCAAACAATCAAGAAACAAAAATTCTCATAAACGAGGATTAAGCATAACTAACACCAAATAATGCACCACAAGTAGGATGTAATTTCATTGCATATCTATTAACTTGCGTGCTTGCATAGGGAATCATAAATCTTAACAGCAGTATTCTTACTAAAGCATAATTACTCATCAACATGACTCACATATTGCTATCATCATATCTCTAAACTATTACAAAGAATCAAGTTTATTTGGTCCAATGATCTTCATGAAAGTTTTTATTATATCCCCCTTGAATATCTATCTCTTTGGGACTAATTAATATATTGCCATTGCTATAACAAGCTCTCAAACAAATTTAAATGAAGAACATGAGCATAATTGTTTTTCATCATCTCCCAAAATAATATAAGTGGAGCATGAGACAATATTTATTCAAAATATACTAACTCTCAAATTAATCTAAGTGAAGCATGAGAGTATTTCTTCAAAAATTAAAGCACTGTCATGCTCTAAAAGATATAAGTGAAGCAGTAGAGCAATTCCATGGCTTAGAGAATTTAAGTGAAGCACAAAGAGCGATTCTAAAAAATTATAGCATCATTATGGCTTTCTAAAATAGGTGTGTCCAACAAGGATAATTGCGACAAACTAAAAAGCAAAACAAGTAAAGACTCATATAATACAAGATGCTTGAAGCAAAACTCATGACATGTGACGAATAAAAATATAGCTCCAAGTAAAATTACCGCTGGTCGTTAGAAGAAAGAGGGGATGCCTTCTAGGGCATCCCCAAGCTTAGTTGCTTGGTTGTCCTTGAATATTACCTTGGGGTGCCATGGGGCATCCCCAATATTAGGATCTTGACACTCCTTATTCCTTCATCCATCGTGATCTCACCACTAACTTGAAAACTTCAATCACACAAACACTACTGCAGGATGCTGCTAATGCGACACTACGACCAGAGACCCTTCGACGAAACTGTGTGCGATGCAATAACGCAAACGATGGTGTAAAACCCCATCAAAAAAGGTGTAAAACGTTTGCGATGGCGGACACATCAAACACGGTTCAGATTTTACTTGCGTGTGCGATGCTGGGCATACGGTTAATCCAGCAGAACTGTTTGCGATGAGGAAAACAACAGAAATGGGCAACCATATCAATGTGTGTGTGATATACAACATATAGTTCGCTCCGATGAATTGTGTGCTATTAGGGAATGCAATAAAAACGACCAGCGAGATCAAGGTGTGTGTGTGATATAAAGCACGCGGTTCACTCGGACAAACTGTTTTCGATTAGGCAAGAAAACGGAAACGATTCATTTTAACAAGATGTGTGTGATATGCGGCATTTGTGATCAGCCAAAAGAACACAAATGATCCGTCTAAACCCGATGTGTGTGATACGCAACAAACAACCTACTCGGATGAACTGTTTGCATTGAGAAATTATAACACAGACGGTTACTATAGTAAGTTCGTGTGTGATTCTGTTCGTACAAAAAAACTTTGAAAAATGCAAACTAGTTGCTTGCGTATAAACAATTATCAAAAGTAATGAGATGGACCTTCTTCAAGCCAATCAACATGTGTTCAAAAAACAATAAATGTCAAAAATTACAAAACAAAGACCTCGATAGACCTTGCTGCTGTAGATCCCTCTTTGTAGCCTTTATTGCGCAACACAATGGAAACGGTTCAACTGAACAATATGTGTATGATACGCGGCAAACAGGTCCGTGATCAGAAATGTGTGCAAAGACCAATAATAACACAGACGATTGCTGCTCGTGTGATTTGCTCTGTCTATAGAAGAATAACATGTATATATATATAACTAAAATAGACATCCAATTACATAAGTGACTATACAGATCATTCGCACACACCTCAATAAACAATTGCATGCATTCTAAAGTAGGAGAAACGATTGTCTAGTCATGTACTTCTTGTGACGCTCCCGCCACTGATCTGTGGCTCGATCCCTCGACTGGGGCATGAAGAAGACACTTCTTCATGTCAACGATCTACCTGTACATCTCCTAGCTTGTGTACATGTCCTTGGCCGCGCACTTGACGTGTTGGTCATCCAGTCTCTCATGCCAAACACTGTGCCAGGCGTCCTTGTCCTTCTTGCTCTCATCCTTCATCTTCATGTAGTAGGGGTCGATGATGCCGAGGCGAGTTTAACCAGGGAGGTCAGTTTCTTCTTGTCGCTGCACCAGACCTTGTAGTGGTCCTGGTTGTTGACAAGATTCCGGCATTTCAAGCCCGAAACCTTGAGCGGTTTTAGATCGTTCGTGGTGTCCACTGGAGCGAAATTGTAGTCGGAGTTGTTGATAAACCTGGAGAAACACTCGCAAGGCCTTGTGGCCAGGTGGTAGTGGAAGATGAGGACGTCATGTCACACACACAACTGGGCGACGACAACCTTCTGATCGTGCCTGGCACGACGGATGGTGTACTCGAGGTTGAAACCGACCACTTGGTACTTGTCCTCGGCAAGGAACTGCTCTATAGTTTGGATGGAGCTCTCCGCCGACACCGGATCATTCGTGTACACCACCGAAAGGGCCTTCCCCCTCACGTGGGTGTCCACAACATGATGCGTGGTGAACTGCCTGCCATTGTCGTCATCGGCCGCTGGGAGCGCCATTGGAGCCATAGGGATTGCCATTGGAATGGCTGGATGTCCTCTCTGTATGTGTCGTCGTGGAGGTGCTTATTGTGTCGTGTGACGCGAGAGATGAAGGTAAATGGCCGCATGAATAAATGGGGGGCGGGCGGCCTAGATTCTCGGCGCGTCTGCATTGCAGTTTTTTCATCGGGTAACTGCATTGTCGAGCCACGCCCGGTGCAACCACATGCACACGAACGTGCGTGATCATGCGCCGGCCCCAAACACTGGCAGCACGTGTGGAGGGATGAGGGCAAAGAACCCGGAGGGATACAAGAGCACAGTGCCCAGTGGGGCGCGAGCAGAGCGTGTCGCGGCCGCCTTAACCGCAAGCAACCACACGCATAGACAGTTGAACACGTAGGAAATGCTCGCCTACAAGCCGGCGACACTTGCGTCACTGCGTAGAGAGCGGCCGTGTGCTACTACCTCCGTCTTGGTCTATAGTCCCCTTTATATTATGTGCCATACTTTTTCATGAATAAAAGAAGGGATATTCACCCCTCCAATTTTCATTAATGAAAACCACTATGTTCGAAAGCTACATAACCAGAACCGAATACGCACCAAAAGGTAAAGGGGGTTGCCGCCACGCTGTCCCCTACCCAACCCAACCTCTAGTTCTATAGCGCTACAGTCTCCATTTAAGTCAAGTATGTGTGTGGTTGCTTATTATAAAAATTATATATGTGCCCTACTTTTCCCTCAAATTTAACCAACAAAATGTTAATGCATGTTATAAAAGTTATATAATTGAAAGCCATGTTCAAATACGAATCCAACTATATAATCTTTGGCGACATGCATTCTTATTTTATTTGTTAAATCCTACTTATAAACCAGGACGGGTGTATAGTAGGTAACTCAATCGCAAATATATTTTTTATTAACCATATGTGTACGTGGCCTTTCGTCCTCCTCTCGCACGTCTTGTCACCCCGCTGCCGAGGACGGCTTACAGTGCAAGCTTGCGCAGCGCACGGGAGCGTTCTTTTGGCCAAACGGTGGCGCCAAATGAATCGTCGGTGAGCCTGTTCCCGCAACACCTCGCGGGTTCCCACGCAAGCTTCCCGCCCGACTGGGTGAAATCCCCCAAAATCCCAATGCTTACCGGCCTGCTATAAAACCCCTCACGGCCGGCGAGTCCCACATCGCATTTTCCCCTCCCTCCCTGTAGCTTATCTCTTCTGCTTCTCCCACAGTCGCCAATGGCACCGGTCCGTCATGCTCGCTCAGCCACTCCATCATCATCAGGCGACAGCTCCAGCTGGGAGGCTACACCACGGTGGCGGCACAGTCCCCGGTGTAGTGCGCGTGGAGTCCCTGTTGGGTTTGCGCAGAACACCCACCACATGCTCCGCTGCCGGTGCCCGTCGGCAGCTGCTGCCAGCCGCCGTTACCGCCACACAGCCGTCGAAATCCAGGGCCATTGCCCAGTCCGCCGCCATGGCCCGAAGGCGGGAGGTGGCCGTCGTGGCCGCCACCCCACTGCCGGCCACCATGGCCATTGTCAGTGTCAAAACCGGCGGATCTCGGGTAGGGGGTCCCGAACTATGCGTCTAAGGCTAATGGTAACAGGAGACTGGGGACACGATCTTTACTCAGGTTTGGGCCCTCTAGATGGAGGTAATACCCTCCTTCCTGCTTGATTGATGTTGATGATAGGAGTATGACAAGAGTTGATCTACCACGAGATCATAGAGGCTAAACCCTAGAAGCTAGCCTATGGTATGATTGTTGTTGTATTATGGACTAAACCCTCCGGTTTATATAGACACCGGAGGGGGCTAGGGTTATACAGAGTCGGTTACAAAGAAGGAGATCTATCATCTGAATCGCCAAGCTTGCCTTCCACGCAAAGGAGAGTCCCATCCGGAGACGGGACGAAGTCTTCAATCTTGTATCTTCGTAGTCCAACAGTCCGGCCAAAGTACATAGTCCGGCTGTCCGGATACCGCCTTATCTAGGACTCCCTCAGTAGCCCCTGAACCAGACTTCAATGACGATGAGTCCGGCGCGCAGATTGTCTTCAGCATTGCAAGGCGGGTTCCAGCTCCGAATACTCCAAGGTAAATTTCGAACACTTAAGTCGTGTCCGGCTCTGCAAGACAAATTTCACATACCACCGTAGAGACAACAATAATCCACAAATCTAATCTACTCACAACTCTTCGTAGCGTGACATCACGCCATGGCCCGACGATTATTCGAACCGTTTTTCTACAACCAGCTACCGCACACATTGCGAGGCGGTTTCCTTGGCACGTCTTGTCGAAGCAGAGGTCGTGTCCCCATTATCGCAGGATCCTCATCAATACGGGTATGGGTAACCCCACCACGCCTGTTGGCATGACTCTGTGTTTTTAGGTAAGGCCCAAACGGTTACGCTGGGGATGCTTGATATCCTCCCCCTTTATAGAGGGGTCAAGGCCTATCCCTTTCTTACCACGCTTGCGCCTTTCTGCCTCTTGAGTTCCAACAACCGAAGCTCAAGATTAGGCAATTCAGATCTTCAATCATGTCTGGATCCAACCATCAAGGTCGATGGATGGCCTCCTCTGTCACAGAGGAGGACATTGTGAAGCTCAGGGAGGCCAGATATTTGACCGCCGACGTTAAGCTCAGTCTTCCCGCCCCTGGGCAGGTCATCCCCACTCCCGAACCCAACGAGAGTGTCGTATTTGTTTCTCACTTCCTCCGAGGCTTGGGCCTTACTCTTGATCCCTTCGTGAGAGGGCTCATGTTCTATTACGGGCTAGATTTTCACGATCTAGCTCCGGATTCCATCCTCCACATATCGTCGTTTATCATCATGTGTGAAGCCTTCCTCCACATTACCCCACACTTCGGCCTATGGCTCAAGACCTTCAATGTGAAGCCGAAGGTGATTGAGGGGCGACACGCGGAGTGCGGAGGCACCACAATAAGCAGAAACGCCAATGTTCCATGGCTAGAAGGTTCCTTCCCGAAGGTGTCTGATCTGTGGCAACGGAGGTGGTTCTACGTCACAGCTCCCCAAGGCACAACATGGGCGGCTGCCCCCGCCTTCCGTCTGGGCCCTCCGCCTCAACTGGCGTCATGGGCCAATGTGGGACTAGACTGGGGGCCTGCTAATGACGTACCGACATTGCAGAGCCGTATTCGGGAGCTTCTTAAGAGGGATATCAATCTTGTCAAAATCATTTAGGTAATGCTAGTTCGGCGGATCCTGTCGTGCAAACGTCGGCCTCTCCGGATGTGGGAGTTCAATCCAGAAGGTCCGCGAACCATTCAACACTTCTTCGGATGTATAAGTTATTCCTTAGACCACAAGTAAGGTGTCCGGACACCACCGAGGATGCGGGCCTGAGCTGCAACCGCCCAGATACCCAAGTAAGTAACCCTGTAACCGAACACTTTGCTTATGTTTCATACAACATTATTTTGAGAACCTATCCGCAGCCACGATTGGCTCAACAAGGCGGAGAGGATCAGGTGTCCGGCCCCACTTCCCGAAGGCTCGCCTAGTTCGGCAATAGAGAGGATGCTTAGAAGCGCGTTAAGCCAAGTGCCCTCGGGGAAAGGGGAAGAGAAGAATAGAGAAGCCGAACTCCACACAATGCAAATCCAAACCGGGGGAATTACTGTCTCCATGAAGGATGATAATCTGCGAGGTTTTTCCCAGGTTTCCTCCCCCCGCGGGAAGAAAAGGGCTACCTCCGAAGACTTGGAGACGGAGGGGCCTAAGCAAGGGAAGAAAGTTTCACCAGGGGGCCCTGCCCCGAAGGGAGTCCTCACCGCACCGTGCCCGCAAACGGGCCAGCCCTCCACTGAGTTGTAAGTTAATAAACAAGAAGCTATTGCTTTTTCCTCTGAGAACAATAACCAGGATCTATTTTTTTGCAGTCTGGCTAGTAGCTCGTCTCAACAGGGTTCGTCTTCGGGGGATCTTCTTCCGGAGATGATGGAGAGTGGAACCCCACCTGCCTCGCCGCCCCATGGGGCAGGCGACCCAGAGGTGTCGTCACAGAGGAGTCCAGATCTGTTGAGTCTGGAAGCTAACACTTCAGCCGCCCCGAGCCCGGTGCGTTCGGCTCCCATGGAGGGCAATGAGAAGGGCCCGGGACAGTCCAGTGCCTGGACGAACATACTGACGGGCCTCCTGGAGCAAGCTGCTCTCTCGGAGGAGCACCATACACTAATGGGTACGGTGTTGGAGAAGATTTCGCCCGCCACAAGCGGGTTAAATGAAGCTTTTGGAAGCTTGCTCAAAGGCTTCGAGGTACACGATGAAATACGCAATTTTTCGTTGTACCGCACGTGCTAGGTGTGCTCCGTATAGATAGTAGCCCCTAAGACTCTGGTTGTCAGCCACAGGCGGCAAACGGAGGATCACACTCCCAGGTAATGATCATACTGCATTCATGCGCAGGTTGCTAAGGGTTCGTCAGTAGACCGGACCTCTGAATTCGCCGAACTGAGGCGACAGATTAATGTGGTGGATGCCGACATCACGCTTGTAAACAAACGGCTTGACGAGTCACAGAGTATGTGCTTGTTCTTTCCTCATTTGATTAGGAAATACTAAGAGGATTGGAATATTAATATGGTATGATGTGGCTGCAGGCGGAGCTGCTGCCATTGAGGTCCTGAGGGCGGAACTTGCCCTAGCCAAGGAACAAGCCCGGGCTAGCAATGCGGCTGCCCTAAAGGCAGCCAAAGACTTGAGAGCCGAACATGCAGCTCATCATCGAAGCGAAGAAAAGATAGCCGAGATGGTTGTGGAGCTGAGGGACACCGCCGGCTGGTATGAGCTTCTCGAGAAGGAGAATCAGGCAAAGGCGGCTGGCCTGAAGAAGGCCCTGGATGCGGCTAAGGAGACACGCTCTGAAATTAGAGACGCGCGGGAGGAACTTCGACAAGCCAGAGAAATCGTGGCTGGAAGCCCTTATTTGTTGCGGATGAAGTTCTTAGATCCAAAGTATGCTCCTTTGGATCGGCTTTGGAGCGCTGCAGATGAGTATGCGGACTTGTCGAAAAGTACGGCTGATGTGACCAAGTTATTCAAGGATCATAAAGATAATGAAATAGAAAGGCTGTTCTGGTTGCAATTTAGCGCTCCAACACGCTCATTGCCATTGAGTGAAAGGATGGCCGCTATAGGCGAGCTGCATAGGTTGTCCGGTCTTGCAATGAGGTCTGTAATAGACCATCTATGGCCGAAGGGACCGAGGCCGGACAGTTACTTTGATTTAGTGCAACAATTATTTGGCGCCGGATCGCGAATCGATGCCATGAAAAGGTCGGCGTGCATAGAGGGTGCGCGGATGGCTCTTACCTGTGTTAAGAAATATTGGGCAGATATGGAGGCCACCAGCATTGCAACCCAGAGTCCGGCAGGAAGCCAGGACCCAGCCGAGCACTATTTTGAGTAGGTCATAGAAGGTGTCCGTATAATAGAGGCTCAGTGCTCGAAGAATGTCATGTTCGAGTGACAAGTCGATTAATTGTAAACAATTATGTGTTAAATATAGAGGCTGTGTTTATAATTTTGCCTGAAAGTGTTATAATGCCTCCCGCGCGGCCGTTTATGTATGCATATAACATGAAAGTTAGCAGTCGTTGGCTTTAGCCCCCACGCATATAATGCGAGGGTGTTCAAAAAAATATGCGTAATCACACTTGATCCAACGTCTTGGTCCATTAAGGAGGTGATCACACGTCAAACCAGGCAACCAGACTATATGGCTGTAACACTTTCACTTAGCCATAGGAGTTTAATGGTGGGGCTACTATGTAGCCCCTAGTACTTCCGCGTGCATCCGGTTAGGGGCGCGTATGTACGTGACTGGGAAACGGTCCTTCGTTAATGTAGAGGAATCCTATAGATTCCGATGAGTCTTCGAGTAGTTGACCAGTCTCTCGCTGTATCATGACAGTCAGTTTTCGGCTTTCTCTACTGAGGTGCTCATCCGGAATAACTACGACACAATCGCAGTAGTTCTCCTTTGGCCGCCTTACCCGGTAGAATGGAACATAAGGCAGCAAACCCAGGAGCCAGGCAAACTCAACATTTGACCAAAGACATGATTCGGAGCTAATGCATATAAGGCCAAACTCGTGACGCCGAACACTCCCGAAGGTATTCGGACTTTGTGACATATATTGGGCTGAGCAACGCCCTTGATTATGAACCCTGTATTTCTAGGTACATGCATTGATCTTGTCGTGGCGAAATGCCTATAACGCCAGTATCCGCTGTGGGTGTGTTGAATACCCACAGGATGTCAAGCAACAAAAGACAGTAAAGAAGGTTTACATAGGGGCTTAATCTAAAGAGAAACCTTTGAGCAGGGCCCTGCTGCACGTCTGCGCCTTTGTCTCCGTTGTGCCGTATCCTAGAAGGGTGTCGCACGAATAGTGTCTGTAAAAACGAAAACTCATGTAAAAGAGTAAGCATGCGAGAACTTGGTTATTCTCAATGGATGTTAGAAATATGAGATATTGGCCTATTAATAAGGCAAGCCGAATTGTGGGCTTTATTACATGTTTGCAGCCCCTGGTACCATTTATGGGGATATATGTATGGCACCCAGCTCAGGTTTATCCGGGCTGTTGTTGACCGTGGTGCACTGGACTCGTCTAACCGTGTCCATGGTCTTAACGACCGATCATGCGTTCTAATGGGAGAGGCCGCTTAGTGTCCGGCTACGAGAGCCGGTGTATACCGCTCTAAGTTTCTGCTAACAGTTATGACGCCACGTGGACCGGGCATCTAAATATTAAGGCAGGCATAGTTCGGTACTGCATTAAAGCAAGCGAAGTCCGTTCTTCCGAGTAATGCATGATGATCGTTGCTGAAGGGCGCGATGTCGAAGAGTAGTTCCTCGCTTCTGAAGTTGTCGGGAGAATTGAATGTCACCTCTAATACGAGGGAGCCCCAGCAGCGGGCCTCAGTGACTGGTATCACTCCTTTAAAGGTGGTGTTACATTGGCTTATTCTGGATGGATCTATCCCCATCTTGCGGACAGTGTCCTGATATATCAGATTAAGACTACTGCCACCGTCCATTAGGACTTGAGTGAGATGGTATCCGTCGATTATTGGGTCGAGCACCAAGGCAGCCGATCCTCCGTGCCGGATACTGGCTGGGTGGTCCCTGTGATCAAAAGTGATCGGGCAGGCCGACGAGGGGTTGAATTTGGGGGCAACGGACTCTATGTGAGTTGCGTGGACCATGTTTACTGTTTTGACTTCTGGTGGAATTTTTTCTGTCCCCTAGTGTTTGGCTGGCGAGGCTCACCCTCGTCTTCACTTGGTGTTTCCCTTCGCTTGTGTTCGGTGTTTAACTTGCCGGCCTGCTTGAAGACCCAACATTCTCTATGAGTATGATTTGCAGGTTTTTTGGGGGTGCCATGGATTTGGCCCAATCTGTCCATGACTTTATTCAGGCCGGACGGTCCATCTTTGCTGCCTTTAAATGGCTTCTTTCCTTGACCAAGTCGAGAGCCCCTGAATCCGGCGTTGACCGCCGTGTTGTACGGACTTTCTTCATTGTTCCGACGCTTGTTCTTATTGCGCCATGGCTTCCCGTTGCCATCTTGAATTTCGGATGTGCCTGGGTCACTGGTGCCTCTACGGGCCAACCAGCTGTCTTCGCCCACACAAAAGTGGGTCATAAGGCTTGTTAAGGCCGCCATCATCCTTGGCTTTTCTTGGCCGAGGTGTCTGGCCAGCCACTCGTCCCGGATACTGTGCTTAAAGGCCGCTAGGGCTTCGGCATCCGCACAGTCGACAATTTGATTCTTCTTAGTGAGAAATTTGTTCCAAAGCTTGCGGGCTGACTCTCTGGGTTGTTGTATTATGTGTCTTAAACCGTCTGCGTCCGGAGGTCGGACATAGGTACCTTGAAAATTGGCCCTGAATGCATCCTCAAGTTCCTCCCAACTTCCGATTGAATTTTCGGGGAGGCTTTTCAACCAGTGCTGAGCTGGCCCTTTCAACTTGAGGGGAAGGTATTTGATGGCATGGAGGTCATCCCCACGATCCATGTGGATGTGGAGGATAAAATCTTCAATCCAGACCCCAGGGTCTGTCGTTCCGTCGTATGCCTCTATGTTCATGGGTTTGAATCCCTGTGGAAATTCGTGATCCAGCACCTCATCGATGAAGCACAGAGGGTGCACAGCCCCTCTGTATCTGGACATGTGTGGCATGCTGTCGGCCGTTGTTGCGTCTGGTGTTGATTCCAAACTGGTATTCAATCAGTGTGATCATTTTGATGACCATAATCCCGCGTCGGAGCATGTCCTCTGGATCCGTAGATGGACCTGGCCGCACCGGCATTTTTGTCCAGGAGCTCACATAAATCATGTGTGGCATCAGTGGCTGCTTTATCGCGGCCATGAAGTGGTTGGTCCGGCCGAATGGTCGTATTTTTCTTTGGCGAAATGGGCTCTGCAACCTCATCGTCAAATTCGGGCAACAACTTGCGTTTTGGGTAGCTCTTTGTGCGGTGATTGTTGCCACATTTTCCTCCAGTGTCTAGCACCTTATTCCATCTTTGGTTGAGCGTATCCTGCGCGGCTTTAAGCCTTTGCTTCTGCTTCTTTAGCCTCCTCGCAATGGCCATAAGCCTTCTGCGGAGGTTATCTTGTTCCAAACATTTTTCCGGGATGATGAATGCATCGTCAACCGGACTGTCCTCCTCTCCGGAGGCCGTTTGATGAGTTCGGCCCTTGGGATCTCTGTGATTGGGCGTCTGTTTAGCGTGGCCTGGCTCTTCTTTCTCCATCACTGGGTTCATATTGTTGCCTTTGTAGTCAACCGGAGTGTCATTTTTCCTTGCACTGTTATCGCTATTTTTACCTTGACTGGACTTACAGCGGCGCCTGCGCTCGTTTTTGCTTTTGTCCGGGGGGTTTATCCTCCGTTGTGTCCTTTTTGTCACCGTTGTCCTCCTTAGGCGTGTCCACCATATGATGAAGTGGCGGTCCAGCGCCCCGTGGGCGGTGGTTCCAGATCGTCCCCTGCATCGACGTCCATACCGTCGATGTCGTCGGAGTCGAAATCAAGCATGTCTGTTAGGTCATCGATAGTGGCTATGAAGTGGGTGGTTGACGGGAGGCGATTTTCTTCGTCGTCCGTATCCCACTCGGGCTGGACATAGTTTGGCCAAGAGTCTTCTGACAAAGAGAGAGACTTTAATGAATTTAGAACATCACCAAAGGGGGAGTGCTGAAAGATATCGGCGGCGGTGAATACCATTACTGGAGCCCAATCAGACTCGATAGGTCCGGGCATGCGCGGTTCGGAACCCACGTCCGGACACAAGTCCGGGGGTCCGGTGACACAGATTCCCTTAATGGATGAATCTGTGTTCAGCTCTACCGCCTAAGAGCATGCGGCCTCCGTGGCGGGGCCCATCCACCCGTCCTCGGACGATGCGATCTGCCCCAGATTTAGGTCCGGAGCAGCTGCACGGGCGATATCCCGAATACTGTCCGATAGCAGATTTAAATCGTGCTCGTCGTGACTGCTCAGCGCTCCTGACGTAGGCCTGAATCCGTCGAAGATCAAGTGTCCGCGGATATCGGGCATGTAATTCAAGTTTCCGAACCAGACCTGATGGCCAGGGGCGTAGCTATCGACCTGCTCCAGATGGCCAAGCGAGTTGGCCCGCAGTGCAAAGCCGCCGAACACGAAGATATGTCCGGGGAGAAAATTCTTGCCCTAGACTGCGTTGTTGAAGGTTGAGGGAGCCATCGAGCCTTACATCGATGACATAGAGGGACTCTCAATGAAAGCACCAATGTCGGTGTCAAACCGGCGGATCTTGGGTAGGGGTCCCGAACTGTGCGTCTATGGCTAATGGTAACAGGAGACTGGGGACACGATGTTTACCCAGGTTCGGGCCCTCTCGATGGAGGTAATACCCTACTTCCTGCTTGATTGATCTTGATGATATGAGTATTACAAGAGTTGATCTACCACGAGATCATAGAGGCTAAACCCTAGAAGCTAGCCTATGGTATGATTGTTGTTGTCCTATGGACTAAACCCTCCAGTTTATATAAACACCGGAGGGGGCTAGGGGTACATAGAGTCAATTATAGAGAAGGAGATCTATCATCCGAATCGCCAAGCTTGCCTTCCACGCAAAGAAGAGTCCCATCCAGACACGGGACGAAGTCTTCAATCTTTTATCTTCATAGTCCAACAGTCCGTCCAAAGTACATAGTCCGGCTGTCCGGATACCCCCTTATCCAGGACTCCCTCAGCCATCACCCGCTCTGCCACTGCGGCCCGAAGGCGGGAGGTGGTGGTCATGGCCGCCAGTGCACCGTCGACTGCCAACGTCATCACCTGCTCCACCACCGCCACCCGAAGGCGGGAGGCGGAGGTGGATACCGGCATGTGCGTCAGCGACCATGCGCGCTACACCGAGTTCCTGCGGGAGGAGGAGGAGCGCCTCGTCGAGCATGCAAAGAGCCTTACCGCCGCCATGGACGCGGCACATGCCGCCTCAGAGGCGAGGAATCAGGGGATCTACAAGGAGAACCACCGCTTTGAGAGGGATCGTCTAGAGTGAGAGTGGGCGTTCGAGCTGGCGAGCATCGCTGAACGTGCAGCAGCGGCAAGGACCGTCTTGCATTTGTCCAGCTCGTCGGTAGGCTCGTCCTCCTTTGCCTCTTATTGATCGCGCTTGGCAGAGGAGAGGCTGTCGGACGTAGTACAGAGCCCCTCCGTAGTAGTAGTATCTAGGGGCTATTTTGCTCAGTTCATCTGACTATAGATGTGGTGGAACTGTACATCATACTTAAAATTAGCTAGTATATAAAGTAGAACTAGCTATTTCAATACATTGTTGGCAAAAATTGGGGAAAAGTTTGGTCGGTTAGATGTCGAGTTGAACTGTTTGTATAAATTAAGCACGACTCCTTAATCTACGAATGAAATCTATGCTTACTTACTGAATCTTAGTTGCAAAAATTAGATAGTGCTAGTGATTTTTAGCTGCATATTTTGACAAATCGTAGTGTTACAAGGTTGACAAATGGCGATGTTACTAGATCAACAAATGTCAATCTTTCAAGTTTGACAAATGGCAACATACCCAATATGACAGATGCAAATCTTACCAAATTGTTTGTAAGTGGTTGCACACGGGTCATCCAAAACAACCATTTGCGTTGAAGAGATGCACAAATCCTGCTCTCGCTTTGCATACAGGTGTTCTATCTAAAACGTTTGCGATAAAGAGCTGCACAAATCCAGCTCGGCATATTTTCCCTTGGCTTCCTGGGGAAGCTGGCGGTTTGCACATGGGTGTTCTAACTAAAACATTTGCGATCGAGATAAAATATTAAACCCAAGAAAAAAACTATTTTCGGCGGCGGCGGAGGCGGCGTGCCGTGCCGTCCTCGTCGTTGTCATCCTCCGAGACGCCGTTGTTGAAGTCTTCTAGGAAGCACCGAATGTTCTTCACATGGAAATCAAACATCATGTAGTTGCACGATCGACGGGCGAGGCGCGGGAGGACGGTAGCTGGCGGCACTGAGGGGTAGCGGTCGACGGCAGTGTCCCATGCCGCTTAGGGGGGGCGCGCACGGGTACATGCACATCGGGTGCAGCCAAACGCACGGGGACCGGCGCCACAGTGGGTGGAGGGGCGCGCACGGGCACGAGCACGGGCACTAGCGCTGGCATGTACACGAGCTCGCGCGGGTCCGGGAGACCTCGGTGACACCCACGGCTTCCAGCTTTGTGATAGTTATCAGCGACCAGCCCATCAATGCTACGGGGATGGTCACTGGCGCGGGTGCAGGGATGGGGACTGGGACGGGAGCGAGGGCAGCAACAACTACGGCTAGCTCGTTCTGGGCCATGTCCATGAGGCCCCATTCCTCCTTATTTTCTATCTCCTCCAGCTCGGAGTCGACTTCACCAAACTTGAAGACTAGTGGCAGATGATCCTTCTGTGCCATGTCGTTGGTTAAGGTCTGCGGGAGGGAGGGGAATGGGAGGCGAACAGTAAGGCCGCCCGTATTAAGCAGCGGCTCAGGCGCCATTAATGGAGAGGAAGGCGGGCGGCCATGGAAGTCAAAGGGTTCGATTCCTAGAGAGCCTGCGCAGCGTACAGCTCGCACGCTTCTCGGTGAGCCTGCACATTGGAGGACAGCTTGCATGCCTCTCGGTCAGCCTGGACACCGGACTGCGCTTGCACACCTCTCAGTCAAACAGCTGTCCGCACGACACCTCCTATAGCCATTAAAACCAAGACACGTGGCGTCATGTGAATGGTTAACATAATGCACACGATTTGAATTATACAAACGTTTGAGATGTTAGAGCGGGAGCTATTTGTTTGAAAATGCCTTTGTTGGTTGTTATTTGAGTGCCTCTTCTGTCAAAATGGACACAAAAAATACCATAGCATGTCGGGTGACATTCCATGATAGCATGCCAAGTTTCATGAATTTCAAACGAGTTTTGGATTTGCTAGGATTTAAAAACAAAGTATCTCAATATTTTGCCGGCAATCAACGATGCCCCGGTGTTTGAAATTCATTCCCATTTCTTGCATGGGACCTAAGCATGCACCCAAGGACAAATATTTAATTTTTCAACCAATTTATTTGCACTATAGCATGTGCATGTAGTTCAAATTTGAATTATGCACATAAAATGCCTAGAAAACCCAGTTAATGTATAAAAATGTCCAAACGAACCCCGAAAAATTGCAAAATTTTTTGAAAGCAATAAGAGTCAGCGAATATCATTTCGTCCCCGAAGGTGGGACCTTCCCTACAGAAACCATCAGGCTTGTTGTGAGAAGCTCTGGTTTGTGAGAAGCTTATACCCAAACCTGCCCCAAATGGGCAACAAAATTACCATGGCATGTTATTGATGCTCCATGATAGCATGCCAAGTTTCATGAATTTTAGACGAGTTTTGGATTTACTAGAATTTAAAAACCAGGTATCTCAATGTTTGCGGCCGAGTGATGGCGGCAGGGTGTTTGACGTTCATTCACATTTCTTGTATGAGACCTAAGCATGCAACCTAGAACACAGATTTGAATTTTCAACTAATTTATATGCATTAGAGCATGTGCCTGTAGTTCAAATTTGAATTATACACATAAATGCATAGAAAACTCAATTAATGTATAAAAATGTCCAAGTGTAGCAACCACGATCCCAATGCACCGAAGTCTCTGTGCTTAAGTGTCATCCCTGGATTGGTATGCTGACACACACAGTACTCGAGGAATTATAACACAGTTCAGTCACACACTTATTACATCGAGGTCCTTATAAAGATATCTGTTACACAAATAAAATGGATGAAGGCCATCTAAACTAAATAATTGTGGAAGCTTCGAAGATAAATGAACCCATCAACTCCAACAGCATAGTTGAGTGCGAGACAATGACCTATCGCACCTTATTCGTCGTCCTTAATGTCTGCAACATGAGACGCTGCAGCCGTGTAGGTCAGCACATTGAATATGCTAGCAGAGTTACACTGTAAAGCAATGAATGCAAGAAACTATATCTACATGCATATATGGCTGGTGGAGGCTCTAAGTTTAATGTTTTGCATAAAGCTAATTTTTTCCTACAACAAAGGAATAAATTTTATTACTACAAAGTTAAACCAATTATTTGAGAAGGTTCCTCCAACTCAAATCCGAACATTAATCAAGTATCATCATTAAACCCAATTCATTAATTAAAGAGTGATGAGATCAACAATAATATCCACTTCTAGATACTCAATATGTCCATAACCAGGGACACGGCTAACCATGATTAGTTTATACACTCTGCAGAGGTTGCGCACTTTTCCCCACAAGACTCGACCGCATCCATGATTGGAAGATCAAGACATAGTCTTTCTGAAGCATTAACTCTCTACTCTAGGTAGACCGGTACACCTACTTTCCCCTACATCTTCTAGTCAACCTCTTTAAGAGCTCATACAACTTACTCAACTATGCCAGAGCCCATAATGGCTTGTGGCTGCACACGGATGTTTCTAGGCATGAAATATCATATGATCCCTTTGAGCCTGGGTGGCGAACCAAGGAAGAATCACACGGGTACTCCAGGATTTCCCAAACGCGCTAGCACTGGATTCTCCAGGCACCCCAACCAATCCACCCAGATGTGTATTAAAGGTGCCACCTTATTGTTATCCAATATTATTAACTCTCACAACTTCCATGTACATCACGAGCCAATCCCCGTCTACAAGCATGGCTAAGAAATAAATGAGCATAACATATATTCCCGGGGTGATCAAAGGTAATATGTTCCTACCTCAAGTACTACAATCAAACCACATGTTCCCAATCCTACTCATGCAAATATTTGAGGGGAAAAATTAATGAAGTGTAAAAATTGGGTATAGAAGAGCATGATCAAAGTGTAACTTGCTTTGCTGACAATCGGAAAACTCTAGAGATTCGTAGTAACAAGCTTCGCACTTTGGAAAATCTAGCGTAGACAAACAGTAGCATACATAAGCAATCAATAAAATGCTGCAAAGAGAAATCGAGAAAAGATCCAAATAAAACTCGAAACAATCAAACGACTAAACAAAACAAAAAATGAAACCAAACAACATTATTTTCATGTGGAAAAATCTATCGGACGAACGTCCGCTAACAGAAACTAACAAACGAACTCGTTCTCTAACAGAACCAATCGGTTGAATGCTCGATATTTAACCGATCTAATAAAAATAAAACTGGTCTGAACCGAAACTAAAAAATGAAAATAAACTGGCGAATCGGGATGGTTTTACACTAGATCAGTCAACAGCGAGGCAGCGCGGCTCTGGTGGGGCGAGGCGACGGCGGCGGGGGCTAGCGCGGGCGGCGGATAGCACGACGGCGGTAGTCCGGGCGGCGGCGAGCGGCTCTTCGGCGGCGGCTTGCGAGTTGGGGAGGAGGCTGCACGGCGGCGGCGGCTTATAAGAAGGTCGGGGGGAAGGGTCCCGACTTGGAGAAGGAGGCGGCCGGGGCGCGGCTCCAACCCAGACTCCAGCCAGAGTCCGGCGGGTTACGGCGGTGAGGCGGTTGGTGCGAGGTGGGTTTGGCCTGACTTTGTCTGGGCCGGGCCAGTTTCAGCACGCACAGTTTTTTTAAAAAAAATAGTGCCACGGAGAAAAATCCTAATAAGTTAAAAATAAAAATCATAAAATTCCAGAAACAAATTTCACCATCCCTTCCTAATATTTGGGACAAAGTGAACATTTTTCTAGACTAAATGCAGTTTTAAAAAAATGCATATTTTTCCCTAATTTTAACCGAATAAAAATGCAAATAAAATAATTTGACTTCCAAATTTCTTTTCCAACATTTCTCCTCTGTTTTGAAGAAGTCATCTTATCTTCTCTCATTATTTTTATTTTTTTGAAATAATTGGAAGGAATTTGTTGAAATCAAATTGATCCAATTTTCAAATTTGAAATAAATTCAAAAAAGAAAATTTATGAAACCTCCAACTCTCTCCTTGGGTCCTTGAGTTGCTTAAGATTTCTTGGATCACAACCAAATAAAATCTAGAAATGCAATAAAATATGAAATGCATATGAATGATATATGTATAACATCCTAATTGAAAATTGGGATGTTACAAACCTACCCCACTTAAGATGAATCTCGCCCTCGAGATTCAGGTTGGTCAGCAAAAAGGTGTGGGTGGTGCTTGTGGAGGTCTTCTTCTTGCTCCCAGGTAGCTTCCTCCTTGGTATGGTGGCTCCACTAAACTTTGCAAAACTTGATGACTTTGCTGCGAGTAACTCGGCTAGAACACTCGAGAATCTTGACTGGCTCCTCTTCATAGGTCAGATCACTATCCAACTGAATTGCTTCCAGTGGCACTATATCTCTCAAAGGAATGTCAGCCATCTCTGCGTGGCACTTCTTCAACTAGGAAACGTGAAACACATCATGAACTCCTGACAATCCTTCGGGTAATTCCAACTTGTATGCAACTTCTCCCATGCGTTCCAAAACTCTGTATGGTCCTACAAATCATGGTGCTAGCTTCCCTTTGACTCCAAAACGCTTTCCTCCTTGAAGTGGGCCAGGGATACACGAAGATATGCTCTATCTCCGACTTCATAGGCTACCTCCTTGCGTTTGGTATCTGCATAACTCTTTTGCCTAGACTGGGCTATCTTGAGTCTATCACGAATCAACTTAACCTTCTCCTCAGAATCTCTGATTAAGTCTCGTCCAAACAATTGTCTATCTCCAACTTCATCCCATGATAATGGCGTCCTGCACCTCCTTCCGTACAAGGTTTCAAAAGGTGCCATCTTCAAACTGGCTTGATAATTGTTGTTATAGGAGAACTCGGCATAGGGCAAATTATCATCCCAACTAGATCCATAGTCTAGAGCACAAGCTCTCAACATGTCCTCCAGAATCTAATTGATCCTAGTAAACTGTGTTCCTCTATCTGATACGATGGTCCTCGTAACTCCATGCAGACATACGATCTTGGTCATGTATATCTTCGCCAACTTAGCACTTGTATAAGTTGTCTTCACAGGGATGAAATGGGCTACTTTCGTCAAGCGATCAACTACAACCTAGATAGAGTCATAGCTTGAAAGGGCCTTGGGTAATCCAGTGATAAAATCCATGCCAAGTTTATCCCACTTCCATTCGGGTATCGGCAAAGGCTGAAGTAACCCTGCTGGTTTCTGATGCTCTGCCTTAACTCTCTGACATACATCGCATACTACTACATACTCTGCAACATCCTTCTTCATTCCTGTCCACCAGAAACTTTCCTTCAAATACAGATACATCTTGGTGTTGCCTAGATGAATCGAATAAGGCGAGTAATGAGCCTCCTGAAGGATCAACTTCCTGATCTCAGGGTCATTAGGCACATAGATACGATCCTCAAACCATAAAGTCTCGTGCTCATCCTCACAACAACCTTTAGCCTTTCCTTTACTCATCCTTTCCTTTATCTCTCCAACCTCCTTGTCTGTCTTCTTGGGCTTCTCAGATTTTCCCAACAAAGTGGACTGAATTTCCAATGCTGCAACATAACCTCGCGGAACTATCTCCAAGCGAAGTTCTCGGAGATCATCGGCTAGCTCCTGAGGTAATCCTCCGGTTATGAGCGCCTTAACATAACTCTTGCGGCTCAACGCATCTGCTACGACATTGGCCTTTCCTGGATGATAATGCAATCTCATGTCAAAATCCTTTATGAGCTCCAACCATCTCCTTTGACTGAGGTTCAACTCTTTCTGTGTGAGGATGTACTTCAAACTCTTATGATCCGTGTAAACATCACAACGGTTAGCAATGAGAAAGTGTCTCCATGTCTTGAGCGCATGCACTACGGCTGCTAACACTAAATCATGCATAGCATAATTTAACTCATGAGGTCGAAGTTATCGTGAGGCATATGAAACAACTCTTCCATCGTGCATAAGCACACCTCCAAGTCCTTAACGTGAAGCATCACAATAAACTTGGAAATCCTTGCATATGTCTGGGAGAATCAGCACTGGGGCTGTAACCAAATGCTTCTTCAACCCCTAAAAACTGGCCTCACGATCTTTAGTCCATTTAAACTTGGTGTCCTTCTTCAATAACTCTGTCACGGGCTTCGCAATCTTGGAAAAATTCTCAATAAATCTTCGATAATAAGCTGCGAGTCTAAGAAAACTCCTGATCTCTCCAACTGAGGTGGGTGCCAACCACTCAGTGACAGATGCTACCTTGGTAGGATCTACTGCTATTCCTTCTCCTGATATAACATGTCCGAAAAATCCAACTTCCTTCAACCAAAACTCACATTTGCTAAACTTGGCATACAACTGATGTTCCCTGAGCTTCTCAAGAACCAAGTGCAAATGTTCCTTATGCTCTTCTTCATTCTTCGAGTAGACCAATATATCGTCAATGAACACCACAACAAACTTATCCAAGAACTCCATGAACACCTTGTTCATCATACTCATGAAATAGGCAGGGGCATTAGTCAAACCAAATGACATAACTGTATACTCATATAGCCCATATCTCGTAGTAAAAGCTCTCTTAGGTATATCCTGCTCTCGGATCTTCAGCTAGTGATAACCTGAGCAAAGATCAATCTTGGAGAAAACCTTAGCTCCCTGCAGCTGGTCAAAAAAATCATTGATCATCAGGAGAGGGTAGTTGTTCTTGATCATCACCTCATTCAACGCACAGTAATCCACAACCATCCTCAAATATCCATCCTTTTTCTCCACTAGTAGCACTAGGGCTCCCCGAGGTGATGAACTTGGTCGAATATAAACTTTCTCCAGTAACTCCTTAATCTGTTTCTTAATTTTTTCTAGATCATTTGCAGGCAACCGATATGGTCTCTTGGATATTGGTCCGGTGCCTAGCAATAACTCAATCAAAAACTCAATATCTCGATCTGGTGGCATGCCTGGTAACTCCTCCGGAAATACATCGGGATAATCCTTCACCACTGGTACTTCCTCCTGAACAACTCCCAACAGGGAATTCACCTGAGTCCTCCTCGGCACATGCCTAGGCACATACTTGATCCTCTTTCTTTCCCGGGTGGTGAGAAGAATTGATTTACTGGTGCAATCGATGTTTCCTTCAAACTTGGATAGCCAATCCATGCCTAGTATCACATCCAGTCCTTATGACTCCAGGAAAATCAGGTCGGTGGGGAAAACATTTCTACCTATGGTTACTGGCAACTGATAACATCCCCTACTAGCCATATACTCCGCTCCTGCGGAACTTACTAACATATGTGACTTAAGGGCTACTGTTGGCAACTTAAAGTTATCCAAAAATCCCCTTGATATGAATGAATGAGATGCACTAGTATCGAAAAGAACAAGTGTTGTAAATGCATTAAAAACTTACCGACAACTGCATTGGGCTGCTCCTCAATCTCCTCCACACTGATGTGGTTCACCTGACCTCTGGTGAAGGGGTTGGGCTTCTTTCCAGAACTTCCGTTGCCATTTCCATTCTTTGCTTCAGAACATTCAGTGGCGTAATGTCCGGTCTTCCCGCACTTGAAACAAGTATTGTGACTCAGATCCTTCTTGGCGCGTGTTGTGGGGTTGGAACGGTTCTGACTGTTGCTTCCTCCATTCCCATTGCCATTCTTAGGGCCACTGTGGTTATGTAAACTTCCCCCATTGTGCGTATGTCCTCCATGGTTATGGCCTCCATGGTTATGAGTATGTCCTCCCGAGTACGAGGAATAGCGAGGCTTCTGCTGAGCTCCAGAAGTGTACCTCCCCTGTCCATACTTCCTCTTGCGATTGTTAATCTGCTATTGCTTGCCTTCTATCATGAGGGCCCTGTCTACGAACTCCTGGTAGTTGTTGAAAGTTGCCACCATCAAATGCATGCTTAGCTCATCATTGAGTCCCTCTAGAAATTTCTCCTATTTCGCGGCATCTGTGGCCACATCATTCGGGGCATAGCATGCTAACTTGCTGAACTCATCCACATACTGTCCCACTGTATGACTCCCTTGGCGCAAGTTGCGAAACTCACGCTTCTTCAAACTCATTGCTCCAGCTGAAACATGTGCGGTGCGAAAGGCCTTCTGAAACTGATCCCATGTAACTGTAGCAATGGGATAAGTGGTGGTGAAGTTCTCCCACCAAGATGTTGCGGGTCCATCAAGCTGATGCGCGGCAAAGTGCACTCTCTCCGCATCTGTGCATCCTGCAGTGGTCAGCTCTCTTCCAATCTTGCGGAGCCAATCATCTACAACAATCGGCTCGGTGCTGCTAGAGAACACCGCGGATTCACCCTCAGAAAATGGGCTAGGTTGTCAACAGGGGGTGGTGGTGGTGGGTTGTTGTTGTTATTACCTTGATTCTGGTTCTGATTCTGGACTAACATCTACATCAAGGCATTCTGCTGCCGGATCAACTGGATGAGCTCCGATGGGAACACGAATCCGGTGTCACATCTCGGAGGCATCTGATGGGTTAGAAGGGGTGAGAAAACAGAATAGAAATAAGGTCTAAGAGAGATTTCACTACCCATATGCATATGAGGCAAATACAATCAATTCACTTCATTTAATATCAAACGAGGTTCACAAAAACGATCTAAACTACAATTACAAATCGATCGATGCTAACTATTTGGAAGAATACTACTAGTAACATGGTGGTCATCTAGAAATTTTGATCGGTGGAAGACTCCATATTATCTGCTCCAACTTCATCTACGTAGTCGTCATACCTGTTATCATTTACATCACTATCCATGTCAGTGTCGTCCAAGATGATGTAGTCCTCCAAACGGATCTCCACTTCAGGTTCTCTCCTCTGGTTCTCCACGGGTATTCCTAGGTTCTTCTTCCGATCTTCATGCTTCTCCAGTAGCACAACAATTTCTTCTTCATATCCATCGCGTGTAGACTTGAGTTCCTCCTCTAGCTCGATATTCCTCTTCATCAGCTTCTTGGTCTTCTTCATGGTAGAGCAATCAGCGAATGTGCTGCTCCATCTCCTGAATGTAAGCTGCAATTGATCCGTCCTTCCTGGTACAAATCATCTCCCATTCCTTGTCCCGGCGTCCACATATCTGATAGACGGTGTCTTCAAGCTCCTTGTGTTACACCTCGCAAATGCGTCCAAAAGTGACGTGGGCTGCCATGCTCTTTCCCAAGTTCCAACTTGGTGCATCCAAGGTAAAGTCAATGGGCTCCGTTGTTGGCGCAAAAGTCCTCCCAGGTAAACGAACTTTGATCCTCGAGCGCTCCTTTTCCAGTAAAGTTGCATAGAAAGTTCCAGTGAAGCTTGGTAGTCCGATGTTCAGGTACTTAGTGACTTCCTTCATGTGTCGTCCGAAAGGGGTGTCATCATCTGGCTGAGTGAACTTGTTCCTGGGATCCACCATCTATAGAGTAGAAACAGAGGAGAATTAGAAATGAGCAAACAAGAGTATCATGTGGCTTTTCCTAGTGTCCGCGTCATATAGTCAATGTGTGCTCTGATACCATCTTGTAGCGACCACGATCCCAATGGACCGAAGTCTCTGTGCTTAAGTGTCATCCCTGGATCGGTATGCTGACACACACAATACTCGAGCAATTATAACAGAGTTCAATCACACACTTATTACATTGAGGTCCTCATAAAGAGTCTCTATTACATAAATAAAATGGTTGAAGGCCATCTAAACTAAATAACTGCCGAAGCTTCAAAGATAAATGAGTCCATCAACTCCAACGGCATAGCTGAGTGCAAGACAACGACCTATCACACCTTATTCGTCGTTGGTAAAGTCTGCAACAAGAGGCATTGCAGCCGTGTAGGTCAGCACATTGAATATGCTGGCAGAGTTACACTGTAAAGCAATGAATGCAAGAAACTATATCTACATGCATATATGGCTGGTGGAGGCTCTATGTTTAATGTTTTGCATAAAGCTATGTTTTTCCTACAACAAAGGAATACATTTTATTACTACAGAGTTAAACCAATTATTTGAGAAGGTTCCTCCAACTCAAATCCCAACATTAATCAAGTATCATCATTAAACCCAATTCATTAATTAAAGAGTGATGAGATCAACAATAATATCCAATTCTAGATACTCAAGATATCCATAACTGGGGACATGGCTAACCATGATTAGTTTATATACTCTGCAGAGGTTGCGCACTTTTTCCCACAAGACTCGACCGCATCCATGATCGGAAGATTGAGACATAGTCTTTCTGAAGCATTAACTCTCTAGTCTGGGTAGACCGGTACACCTATGTAACATCCCAAATTTCCAATTTGGAATGTTATACATTAGATCATCTTTGCATATCATATTTTCATGCATTTTGGTTGATCCTAGAAATTCTAAGCAACTCAAGGACCCACGGAGAGAGTTGGGGATTTCGTTATTTTCATATTTGAGTTTTCTCAAATTTTGGAAAAAGGATCATTCAATTTTGATTATTTTTCTCTTCGAATATTTCCAATATGAAAATAAAACAAAGGGGATAAAATGACTTATCCAAAATAAAAAAATATTGGAGGAAAAATATTAAAATCAAATAAGAATTCTATTTGGAGTTTTATTGCTATTTTATTTGAATTAGGGATAAATTGCATTTTTCAAAATTGCATTAGAAGCCCAAATAAATGTCACTTTGTCCGCTATATTTTTAGAGGACGGTGAAAATTTATTACAGGATTTTTGGAGTCTGTTTAGTATTTCTTTTATTTGTTTTTCTGCGCGTCGGAATTATTTTAAAAAAAGTCAACCGACCTACCGGGCCGGGTCCGCCTAGGACTCTTGGCCTGGCCGGCCTTTATAAGCCGGGAGGCCCGCGACCCCGCCAACTTGTCCGCCACCGAAACCCTAGCCCGCGTCGTGCCGCCGCCACTCCTCGCTGCCGCTTGCGCCGCCGGTGCCGTTTCCGCTGCCAGGGCCCGCCGCCGCTGTAGCCACCCACCGCCGCTCGCCGGAGTTGCCGCCGCCGCCAGAGCTGTCGCGAACACCGAGGTAGCCGTCGTTTTAAAAAGAACGATAACTTTTATTTCGAAAACCCTAGATCCTATTTTTCTGTTAGATCGGTTCGTTTTTTTCCAGTTTAGTTAGTTTGCGGACGTTCGTCCGTATGTTCATTTTAACAAATGCTGTTCGTTAGTTAGCCGCAGACAACGAATGTTCGTTTGTTAGCCTGTTCATCAGTTTTTTCTTTTTCCAGCGTTTTTCCGCGATTATTTTCGATCGTGATTTCTGCCCTGATCTTCATTTTAGTTTATCTTTTCGCTCGTTTATCAAAATCAGGTGATTCAAGCACCTAGATCTTCGTCTCGAAGCCCTCTTTCTGTTTAACCTACATGAACAAGATTTTTCTACTATAAAATTTGACTTTAGTCCAGATTAGTAAATGGATCTTGTTTCTTTTGTAGTTTGAGTTTCGTTTCTCCGTTTGTTTTGATTCTTTTTGAAACCGGAGTTCTTAAGTTGAACTTTCTGGTTAGTTCTTCTTATTTGAGTTTTACCCTTGCTTCTAGTTCAGTGCTTATTGTATGCTTTGTTTGTTTGCGATAGAACACCCGGAGTGCGAAGCGTGCCACTACGAGTCCCTAGGTTTTGTAGATCATCAGCAAGGCAAATAACACTTTGATCATACCTCTTTATTACCCAGTTTTTATGCATTAGATCAAACCCTAACATTGCATGATTATGATCTGTTTAACATGTGGGTACTGGGAAGTAGTTGATGAGGTAGAACCTATTGTCCTTTTGTTATCAAACCTTTGGGAGTTACTTCTATGTTATGCTCAGGATTGCTATGCTATGCTCGTAGACGTGGTTCGGGTGAGTGTATCCATGACAGGTGTGAGTTTTGTCAATTAAAGGTTAACTTAAGGTGGCTACTTAAATACACATCTTGGGTGGATTGCTAGAGGCACCCTGGAGTACCCAGTGGTTGTCAGGGCACCTGGAGAATCCAGTGTTGTCCTAGGATATCCTGGAGTACCCGTGTGATCATCCTACGGTTCGCCACCCAGGTTCAAAGGGATCATAAGATTATTCATGCTAGAAATTTCCGTGTGCAGCCACAAGCTATTATGGGCTCTAGCATAGTTGAGTAGGTTGCATGACCTCTTTCAGTGGTGGGCTAGCAGATGTAGGGGAAAGTAGGTGTAACTGTCCACCCAGAGTAAAGAGTTAATGTTTCTGAAAGACTGTGTCTCGGTCATCCGTTTCTCAAATACCATGTAGTGCAAGAAATCCAACGGAGGAGGTCGAGTCTTGTGGGGAAAAGTGCGCAAACCTCTGCAGAGTGTACAAACTAATCATGGTTAGCCATGTCCCCGATTATGGACATCTTGAGTATCTGGTTCTTTGGATTATCATGTTGATCCCATCACTATAAGTAAATTTGATTGGGTTAATGATGATGTTTAATTGGTATTGAGTTGGAGGAACCTTCTCAACGTTTGACAACCACCATGATAGTTAAATAAACTTTATTCCTTTGTTGTAGGGAAAATTGGCTTCATGCAAAACTGTAACCATAGAGCTTTCCACCAGCCATATATGCATGTAGTGATAGCATTATTTCTGTTCATTACACTATGTGTCACATTGCCAGCATTTTCCATGTGCTGACCCGTTTCGGGCTACAACATATCATGTAGCAGACTTTTCAGACGACGAGTAAGGATCCATAGGTCGTTATCGTTCACTCAGCTATGCCGTTGGAGTTGATGGACTCACTTTATCTTCCAAGCCTTCCGCTGTTATCATTTTTAGATGGCCTTAAGCCATGACATTCAATGTAATAAGTGTGTGATTCCAACTCTGATATAAATCCTCAAGTACTGTGCGTGTCAGCATTACCGATCCAGGGATGACACTGATGCATAGAGACTAGACTATTTGAGGTCTGGTCGCTACAAGATGGTATCAGAGCACACGCTGACTGTAGGACACGACCATTAAGCTAAGACCATAGGTCACTGCTCTCTTCTCATTTCTGAATTCTCTCCCTTTTCTATTCTATAGGATGGCGGATGCAATGAACAAGTTTACCCAACCAGATGAAGATTCACCTTTCGGTAGACACTTGAAGGAAGTCACTAGATACCTGAACATTGGAATACCAAGCTTCACCGGGACCTACATCGCCACTTTACCAGAATAGGAGCGTTGGATGGTTCGAGTTCAAGTTCGAGGAAGGACGTGCATGCCAATCACTGAACCCATAGAGTTTTCCTTTGATGCACCAACCTGGAGCCTAGGAAAGAGCATGGCAGCTCACATCACCATGGGACGCATTGGTGAAGTTTACCACAAGGATCTCAAGGATACTATATACCAGATTTGTGGGTGCCGAGATGAGCAATGGGAGATGATCAGCACCAGGAGGGACAGATCCATTGCAGCTTTCATCCATGAGTTAAACCAGCACATTCATCGCCAAGAGAACCAGATGTGCGTAGGCATGATAGATCTGAACAAGGCAATGATCAAGATCACGGAGCTAGTGGAAGAACTCAAGTCTACATGCGATGGATATGAGGAGGAAATGATGATACTAGTTGAGAAGAATGACGACCTGACTAGGAAGCTAGGAGTATTCATGGGAGACCCCGCGCCAGGAGGAGATGACGATGATTCTATTCGTTCGGAGGACTACATCATCATCGACGACACCGACTTGGACCCTGACGATAGTGATGATGACTATGTTGATGAAGCTGGAGCGGATATCATGGAGTCTTCTACAGATTAAACTTCTAGTCGACCACCATATCAGTAGTAGTATTCCCCCATGTATATAGTATAGTCCAAGCACTTTTGTAATGATAGTTAGACCGATTGTATGCCCTTGTTTGAATTGATTGAAGTGATATGATTGTGTTTGTCTCATGTGCATATGGGTAGTGTTTTCCCTTTAGACCTCATTCTATTCTATTTTCTCATCTTTTCTAAACGCATCAGATGCCTCCGAGACGTGACAATGGATTTGCTTTCCCGCCGGAGCTCACCCAGTTGATCCAGCAGCAGAATACCCTGATGCAGTTACTAGTTCAAAATTAGAACCAAGGGAACAACAACAACAACAACCCATCACCACCACCACCTCTTGATCACTTAGCCCGTTTTTTAAGGCTGAATCCACCGGTGTTCTCTAGTAGCACCGAGCCGATTGTTGCAGATGATTGGAAGGGAGCTGACCACTGTAGGATGCACAAATGCGGAGAGAGTGCATTTTTCCGCACACCAGCTTGATGGACCAGCAACATCATGGTGGGATAATTTCACAGCCACCTATCCCATTGACACTGTTACATGGGATCAGTTCCAGCAGGCTTTCCGCACTGCCCATGTTTTAGCAGGAGCTATGGCCATGAAGAAGCGCCAGTTTCGCAACTTGCGCCAAGGAGGACGCACAGTGGGCCAGTATGTGGATGATTTTAGTAAGTTAGCACGTTATGCCCCTGACGATGTTGCTACAGATGACACTAAGCAGGAGAAGTTTCTGGAAGGACTGAATGATGAGTTGAGCATGCAGTTGATGGTGGCAACCTTTAACAACTACCAGAAGTTGGTAGATAGAGCTCTTATGATTGAAGGGAAGCAGCAGATGATAGACAGCCGCAAGAGGAAGTATGGAGAAGGGAAGTAAAATTCAGGAGCTCAACAAAGACCCCGTTTTACCCCGAACTCGAGAGGACACCTTCACCATAACCATGGAGGCCATAATTCCAATGGAGGAAGTTCGCATAACCATAGTGTCCCCAAGAATGGGAATGGGAATGGAGGAAGCAACGGCTAGAACCGTTCCAACCCATCAATGCCTGCCAAGAAGGATCTAAGTCACATTACTTGTTTCAAGTGCGGGAAGAATGGACATTACGCCACGGAGTGTTCTGAAGCAAAGAATGGAAATGGCAATGGAAGCTCTGGGAAGAAGCCCAACCCTTTCAACAGGGGACAAGTGAACCACGTTAGCATGGAGGAGGTTGAAGAGCAGCCAGAAGCAGTTATAGGTAAGTTTTTGGTTAAGTCATTTACTGCAATCGTTCTTTTTGATACCGATGCATCGCATTCATACATATCAAGGGGATAAGTGGATAAGTATAAGTTTCCCACCAAAGTTCTTAGAACACCGATGTTAGTAAGTTCGCCGGGAGCAAAGTATATGGCAAGCCAAGGATGTTTTCAGATGCCATTGACCATAGGTAGGCATGTTTTCCCCTCAGACCTAATAATTCTGGAGTCACAAAGGTTGGATGTGATTCTAGGTATGGATTGGCTATAGATGTATGGAGGAAACATTGATTGCGCCAGTAAGTCGATTATGCTCACCACCCCAGAAGGAAGGAGGATCAAGTATGTATCCTGACATGTGCCGAAGAGGTCTCAAGTGAATTCCTTATCATGAGTTGTACAGGAGGAAGTACCAGTGGTGAATGATTTCCCTGATGTGTTTCCGGAGGAGTTGCCAGGCATGCCATCGGATAGTGACATTGAGTTTTTGATTGAGCTTTTGCCAGGCACCGGGCCAATATCTAAGAGACTGTATCGGATGCCCGCAAAGGATTTGGAGGAAATTAAGAAAAAGATTAAGGAGTCACTGGATAAAGGATACATTCAACCAAGCTCATCATCTTGGGGATGTCCAGTGCTTCTAGTGGAGAAGAAGGGTGGATCGTTATGGATGGTTGTTGATTATCGTGCGTTAGAGGTGACAATCAAGAACAAGTACCTATTGCTGATGATCAATGATTTGTTTGACCAGTTGCAAGGAGCTAAGGTATTTTCCAAGATCGATCTGCAATCAGGATACCACCAGCTGAAGATTCGAGAGCAGGATATACCTAAGACAACTTTTACCACAAGGTACGGGCTATATGGGTATACCGTTATGTCATTTGGTCTGACTAACGCGCCTGCATATTTTATGAACATGATGGACAAAGTGTTTATGGAGTTTTTGGATAAGTTCATCGTAGTTTTCATTGACGATATTTTGGTCTACTCGAAGAATGAAGAGGAGCATAAGGAGCATTTGCGTTTGGTTCTTGAGAAGCTCAGGGAACATCAGTTATATGCCAAGTTCAGCAAGTGTGAGTTTTGGTTGAAGGAAGTTAGTTTTCTTGGACATGTTATATCCGGAGAAGGAATAGCAGTAGACCCCACCAAGGTTGTTTCTGTGACTAAATGGGTAGCACCCACGTCAGCTGGAGAGATCAGGAGTTCTCTTGGACTCGCGGGGTATTACCGGAGGTTCATTGAGAATTTCTCCAAGATTACAAAGCCCATGGCAGAGTTGTTGAAGAAGGACACCAAGTTCAAATTGACTGAGGAATCAGAAGCCAATTTTCAGGAGTTGAAGAAACGTTTGGTTACAGCCCCAGTGTTGATTCTTCCAGACCAACGCAAGTATTATCAAGTGTATTGCTATGCTTCTCGCCGAGGACTTGGAGCAGTGCTTATGCAGGAGGGAAGAGTTCTTTCATATGCCTCACGATAGCTTAAACCGCATGAACAAAATTATGCTACACATGATTTGGAGTTAGCAGCCATAGTGCATGCATTGAATACATGGAGACATTTTCTTATCGGAAACCATTGTGAGGTGTACACAAATCACAAGAGTCTGAAGTATATTTTCACATAGAAGGAGTTGAATTTTAGGCAAAGGAGATGGTTGGAGCTCATTAAAGATTACGATATGAATTTGCATTATCATCCTGGGAAGGCTAATATAGTAGCCAATGCGTTGAGTCGCAAGAGTTATGTCAATACACTCATAACTGGAGAATTACCCAAGGAGTTAGCAGAGGATCTTCGTGAACTATGCTTGGAAATAGTTCTGAGAGGTTATGTAGCAGCATTGGAAATTCATTCCAGTTTGATGGATATGATCAGAGAAGCTCAGAAGACTGACAAGGAGATTGCTGAGATAAAGGAAAGGATGAGTAAAGGAAAGGCCAAAGGATTTCGTGAGGATGAGCACGATATCTTATGGTTTGAAGATCATGTATATGTGCCTAATGACCCCAAGATTAGGAAGTTGATTCTGTAGGAGGCCCATGATTCGCTGTATTCGATTCAACCAGGAAATACCAAGATGTATCTGGATTTGAAGGACAGTTTCTAGTGGACAGGAATGAAGAAAGATATTGCTTAGTATGTAGCAGTATGTGATGTATGTCAGAGAGTGAAGGCGGAGCATCAGAAGCCAGCAGGATTGCTACAGCTATTGCCGATACCCGAATGGAACTGGGACAAACTTGGCATGGATTTTATTCTGGGATTTCCCAGGACTCGCTCAGGCTATGACTCGATATGGGTTGTAGTCGATCGGTTGACGAAGGTAGCTCATTTCATCCCAATGAAGACTACTTACACCAGTGCTAAGTTGGCAAAGATATACTTGTCCAGGATCGTATGTCTGCATGGAGTTCCGAGGACTATTGTATAAGATAGAGGAACCCAGTTTACCTCAAAGTTTTGGAATCAGATGCATGAAACTTTGGGTACCAGGCTAGAGTTTAGTGCAACCTTTCATCCACAGATAGATGGACAGACCGAGAGAGTTAATCAGACTCTGGAGGACATGTTGAGAGCTTGTGTGCTAGATTATGGATCTAGTTGGGACGACAATTTTCTATATGCAGAGTTCTCTTATAACAACAGTTATCAAGCCAGTTTGAAGATGGCCCCTTTTGAAGTGTTGTACGGAAGGAGGTGCAGGACACCGTTGTTATATGATGAAGTTGGAGACTGTCAGTTGTTTGGACCAGATTTGATTAAGGAGTCTGAAGAGAAGGTTAAGCTGATTCACGATACACTCAAGGTAGCCCAATCCATGTAGAAGAGCTATGCAGATTATAAACGCAAGGAGATAGTTTACGAAGTCAGAGATAGAGTATATCTTCGTGTATCGTCACTTCGAGGAGTTCAATGTTTTGGAGTTAAGGGAAAGTTAGCACCACGTTTTGTGGGACCATACAAAGTTTTGGAACATATGGGAGAAGTTGCTTACAAGTTGGAATTGCCAGAAGGATTGCCAGGAGTTCACGATGTGTTTCACGTTTCCCAGTTGAAGAAATGCCACACAGAGATGGCCAATATTCCTCTGAGAGATACAGTGCCACTGGAAGCGATTCAGTTGGATAGCGATTTGACTTATGAGGAGAAACCAGTGAAGATTCTCAAGTTTGCCAGCCGAGTCACATGCAGCAAGGTTATCAAGTTTTGCAAAGTTCATTGGAGCCACCATACCGAGGATGAAGCCACCTGGGAACGAGAGGAAGACCTACGGAAGGACCACCCACACCTATTTTCTAGCCAACCCGACTCTCGAGGGCGAGATTCATCTTAAGGGGGGTAGGTTTGTAACATCCCAAATTTCCAATTTAGAATGTTATACATTAGGTCATCTTTGCATATCATATTTTCATGCATTTTGGTTGATCCTAGAAATTCTAAGCAACTCAAGGACCCACGGAGAGAGTTGGGGATTTCGTTATTTTCATATTTGAGTTTTCTCAAATTTCGGAAAAAGGATCATTTGGTTTTAATTATTTTTCTCTTCGAATATTTCCAATATGAAAATAAAAGAGAGAGGACAATATGACTTCTCCAAAATAAAGAAATATTGGAGGGGAAATATTAAAATCAAATAAGAATTTTATTCGGAGTTTTATTGCTATTTTATTTGAATTTGGAAAAAGTGTGTTTTTGAAACTTGCATTAGAGGCCTAAATAAATGTTTACTTTGTCCGCTATATTTTTAGACAATGGTGAACATTTATTTTAGGATTTTTGGAGTCCGTTTAGTATTTCTTTTATTTGTTTTTGTACGCGTTAGAATTATTTAAAAAAAGTCAACCGACCTACGGGGCCGTGTCCAGCTAAGACTCCTGGCCCGGCTGACCTTTATAAGCCGGGAGGCACGCGACCCCGCCAGGCCCGTCCGCCGCTGAAACCCTACCCCGCACCGCGCCGCCGCCACTCGCCGCTGCCGCTTGCGCCGCCAGCGCCCGCCGCCGCCGCAGCCACCCACCAAAGTCGCCGCCGCCGCCACCCACCAGAGTCACCGCCGCCGCCGGAGTAACCGCCGCCGCCGGAGCCGTCGCGAATGCCGAGGTAGCCGCCGTTTTTTAAAACTGGTCGGTTTTATTTAGAAAACCCTAGATCCGGTTTTTCTGTTAGATCGGTTCGTTTTTTCAGTTTAGTTAGTTTGCGGACGTTCGTCCGTATGTTCGTTTTAACGAACGCTGTTCTTCAGTTTGCCGCAGACAACGAACGTTTGTTCGTTTGCCTATTTGTCAGTTTTTCTTTTTCCAGGGTTTTTCCACGTTTATTTTCAATCGCGATTTCTGCCCTGATCTTCGTTTTAGTTTATCTTTTCACTCGTTTATCGGAATCAGGTGATTCAAGCGCCTAGATCTTCGTCTCGAAGCCCACTTTCTGTTTAACCTACTTGAACAAGATTTTTCTACTGTAAAATTTGACTTTAGTCCAGATTAGTAAACGGATCTTGTTTCTTTCGTGGTTTGAGTTCTGTTTCTCCGTTTGTTTTGATTCTTCTTGCAAACCGGAGTTCTTAAGTTGAACTTTTTGGTTAATTCTTCTTATTTGAGTTTTACCCATGCTTCTAGTTGAGTGCTTATTGTATGCTTTCTTTGCTTGCGATAGAACACCCGGAGTGTGAAGCGTGCTACTACAAGTCCCTAGGCTTTGCAGATCATCAGCAAGGCAAGTAACACTTTGATCATACCTCTTTATTACCCAGTTTTTATGCGTTAGATCAAACCCTCAGACATTGCATGATTATGATCTGTTTAACATGTGGGTAATGGGAAGTAGTTGATGAGGTAGAACCTATTGTCCTTTTCTTATCAAACCTTTGGGAGTTACTTCTACTTTATGCTTAGGATTGCTATGCTATGCTCGTAGACGTGGTTTGGGTGAGTGTATCCATGATAGATGTGAGGTTTGTCAATTAATGGTTAACTTAAGGTGGCTACTTAGATACACATCTGGGTGGATTGCTAGAGGCACCCTGGAGTACCCAGTGGTTGGCAGGGCACCTGGAGAATCCAGTGTTGTCCTAGGATATCCCGGAGTACCCGTGTTATCATCCTACGGTTCGCCACCCAGGTTCAAAGGGATCATAAGATTATTCATGCCAGAAACTTCTATGTGCGGCCACAAGCTATTATGGCCTCTAGCATAGTTGAGTAGGTTGCATGACCTCTTTCAGTGGTGGGCTAGCAGATGTAGGGGAAAGTAGGTGTAACTGTCCACCCAGAGTAAAGAGTTAATGTTTCTGAAAGACTTTGTCTTGGTCATCCGTTTCTCAAACACCATGTAGTGCGAGAAATCCAATGATGGAGATCGAGTCTTGTGGGGAAAAGTGTGCAAACCTCTGCATAGTGTACAAACTAATCATGGTTAGTCGTGTCCCCGGTTATGGACATCTTGAGTATCTGGTTCTTTGGATTATCATGTTAATCTCATCACTCTAAGTAAATTTGGTTGGGTTAATGATGATGTTTAATTAGGATTGAGTTGGAGGAACCTTCTCAATGTTTAACAACCACCATTATAGTTAAATAAATTTTATTCCTTAGTTGTAGGGAAAAATTGGCTTCATGCAAAACTGTAACCATAGAGCTTTCCACCAGCCATATATGCATGTAGTGATAGCATTATTTCTGTCCATTACTCTATGTGTTACATTGTCAGCATATTCCATGTGCTGACCCATTTCGGGCTGCAACATATCATGTTGCACACTTTTCAGATGACGAGTAAGGAGCCATAGGTCATTGTCGTTCACTCAGTTATGCCATTGGAGTTGATGGACTCACTTTATCTTCCAAGCCTTCCGCTGTTATCGTTTTTAGATGGCCTTAAGCCATATTATTGTAATAAGTTCTCTTTTGAGACATTTGATATATAAGTGTGTGATTGCGACTCTGTTATAAATCCTCAAGTACTGTGCATGTCAGCATTACCGATCCAGGGATGACAGTGATGCACAGAGACCAGACTGTTTGAGGTCTGGTCACTAAAACCTACTTTCCCCTACATCTGCTCGTCCACCTCTTCAAGAGCTCATACAACTTACTCAACTATGCTAGAGCCCATAATGGCTTGTGGCTGCACACGGAAGTTTCTAGGCATGAAATATCATATGATCCCTTTGAGCCTGGGTGGCAAACCGAGGAAAAATCACACGGGTACTCCGGGATTTCCCAAACGAGCTAGCACTAGATTCTCCAGGTGCCCCAACCAATCCACCCAGATGTGTATTAAAGTTGCCATCTTATTGTTATCCAGCATTATTAACTCTCGCAACTTCCATGTACATCACGATCCAATCCCCGTCTACGAGCATGGCTAAGCAATATTTGAGCATAACATATATTCCTCGGGTGATCAAAGGTAATAAGTTCCTACCTCAAGTACTACTACCAAACCACATGTTCCCAATCCTACTCATGCAAATATTTGGGGGGCAAAACTAATGCATAGTAAAAACTGGGTATAGAAGAGTATGATCAAAGTGTAACTTGCCTTGCTGACGATTGGAAAACTCTTGAGATTCGTAGTAACAAGCTTCGCACTCCGGAAACCTAGCGTAAACAAACAGTAGCATACACGAGCAATCAATCAAACATTGCAAAGAGAAATCGAGAAAATATCCAAATAAAACTCGAAACAATCAAACGACTAAACTAAACAGAAAACGAAACCTACAACATTATTTTTCATGTGGATTAGATCTTAATAGTAGGTATATCTGATTAGCTACGATTTGCAAAAAGAATCAACTAAATGGAGCAGCGAAACTCAAGAAGCAAATGAAACAAGATCGAATACTAATATGAACTAAACTCAAATTTTAAATTGTCAAAATCATGTTCAAGTTGATTTAATGGAAATAGGGGATCGTTACAAAGAATTAGGCATTGGTTTCACCTAATTTGGATAAACGAGCTAAAACTTATGCTAGTTTGAATATCAAGGGCTAAATCACGATAAAACTATTCGCGGATAGGTCCCTGAAAAAAAACAGAAAAACAAAAATCTATCGGAAGAACGTCCACTAACGGAAACTAACGAACGGACTCGTTCTTTAACAGAACCAATCGGGTGAACGCTCGCTATTTAACCGATCTAATAAAAATAATACCGGTCTAAACAGAAACTGAAAAGCCGAAAATAAATAGGCAAACTAGGACGGTTTTATACCGGATCGGTCAACGGCGGTCAATGGAGAGGCAGCGTGGCTCCGGCGAGGCTAGCGCGGGCGGCGTGGGATACCGCGGGCCGCGGCGAGGGGCAGTGCTGGCAGCGGCGAGCGGCTCGGCGGCGGCTCAGCGTGGGGCAGAGGGCGGCGGCGGCTTGCGAGTTGGGGAGGAGAAGGGGTGGTGGCGGCGGCTTATAAGGAGGTCGGGGGGGGGGGGGAGAGTCCCGACTTGGAAAAGGAGGCGGCCGGGGCACGGCTCCGACCCGGACTCCAGCCGGAGTCCGGCGGGGTTACGAGGGCGAGGCGGTTGGCGCGAGCTGGGCTTGGCCTGGCTTCGGCTGTGTGATGCGTCTCCAACGTATCTATAATTTTTGATTGTTCCATGCTATTATATTACCTATTTTGGATATTTATGGGCTTTACTCTACACTTTTATATCATTTTTGGGACTAACCTACTAACCGGAGGCCCAGCCCAAATTGCTGTTTTTTTTGCCTATTTCAGTGTTTCGAAGAAAAGGAATATCAAACGGAGTCCAAACAGGATGAAACCTTCGGGAACGATCTTTTTGGAACAAATGCGAACCAGGAGACTTGGAGTGGATGTCAAGCAACAAAAGAGGCGACCACGAGGGTGCCCGGCATGCCCCCTGGGGGTGGGCGTGCCCCCACCCTCATGGGCCCCTTGATCATCAATCGACGTACTTCTTCCTCCTATATATACACCTGTACCCTGAAAACATTAGAGGCGACCACGAAAACCTAATTCCACCACTGCAACCTTTTGTATCCGCGAGATCCCATCTTGGAGCCATTGCCGGCGCTCCGCCGGAGGGGGAATCCACCATGAAGGGCCTTTACATGATCTCCTAGGCCTCTCCGATGAGTTGTGAGTAGTTACCACAGACCTTTGGGTCCATAGTTATTAGCTACATGGCTTCTTCTCTCTCTTTGAATCTCAATACAATGTTCTCCTTGATCTTCTTGGAGATCTATTTGGTGTAACTCTTTTTGCGGTGTATTTGTCGAGATCCGATGAATTGTGGGTTTATGATCAAGTTTATCTATGAGAAATATTTGAATCTCCTCTGAATTTTATTATGTGTGATTAAGTTATCTTTGCAAGTCTCTTCGAATTATCAGTTTGGTTTGGCCTACTAGATTTATCTTTCTTGCAATAGGAGAAGTGCTTAGCTTTGGGTTCAATCTTGTAGTGTCCTTTCCCAGTGACAGCAGGGGCAGCAAGGCACGTATTGTATTGTTGCCATCGAGGATAAAAAGATGGGGTTTATATCATATTGCATGAGTTTATCCCTCTACATCATGTCATCTTTCTTAATGTGTTACTCTGTTCTTCATGAACTTAATACTCTAGATGCAGGTAGGAGTCAGTAGATTTGTGGAGTAATAGTAGTAGATGCAGAATCGTTTCGATCTACTTGTCATGAACGTGATGCCTATATACATGATCATGCCTAGATAATCTCATAACTATGCACTTTTCTATCAATTGCTCGACAGTAATTTGTACACCCATCGTAATACTTATTCTATATTGAGAGAAGCCACAAGTGAAACCTATGGCCCCCGGGTCTATCTTTTATTATATAAGTTTTCAATCTACTTTTATTTGCATCTTTAACTTTCCAATATATATCATAATACCAAAAATATTTATCTTATCTTATTATCTCTATCAGATCTCACTTTTGCAAGTTACCATGAAGGGATTGACAACCCCTTTATCGCATTGGTTGTGAGGTTCTTGTTTGTTTGTGTAGGTGCGTGGGACTTTTGAGGAGCCTCCTACTAGATTGACACCTTGGTTCTCAAAAACTGAGGGAAATACTTACGCTACTATGCTGCATCACCCTTTCCTCTTCAAGGAAAACCAACGCATGCTCAAGACATAGCAAGAAGGATTTCTGGCGCCGTTGCTGGGGAGGTCTTCGCTCAAGTCAAGACATACCAAGTACCCATCACAAACTCATCTCCCTCACATTACATTATTTGCCATTTGCCTCTCGTTTTCCTCTCACCCACTTCACCCTTGCCATTTTATTCGCCCTCTCTTTCCCGTTCTCCTCTCTTTCGCTTGCCTTTTTGTGTGTGCTTGTGTGTTGGATCGCTTGTCAGTATGGCGCAAGATAATACCAAATTGTGTGACTTTCCAATACCAATAATAATGATTTCCTTAGCACTACGATTGCTCCTCTAAATGATGTTGAATCTTGTGAAATCACTGCTGCTTTGCTGAATCTTGTTATGAAAGACAAATTCTCTAGCCTTCCTAGTGAAGATGCTACTACTCATCTAAACAACTTTGTTGACTTATGTGATATGCAAAAGAAGAAAGATGCGGATAATGATATTGTTAAATTGAAGTTATTTCCATTTTCACTTAGAGATCGTGCTAAAACTTGGTTTTCGTCTTTGCCTAAAAATAGTATTGATTCATGGAATAAATGCAAAGATGCTTTTATCTCTAAGTATTTTCCTCCCGCTAAGATCATCTCTCTTAGAAATGATATTATGAATTTTAAACAACTTGATCATGAACATATTGCCCAATCTTGTGAAAGAATGAAATTAATGATTCACAATTGTCCTACTCATGGTTTGAATTTATGGATGATCATACAAAATTTCTATGCCGGATTGAATTTTGCTTCTAGAATCTTTTAGATTCGGACGCGGGAGGCACTTTTATTGAAATTACTTTAGGAATCTACTAAACTCCTTGATAACATCATGGCTAATTATTCTCAATGTCACACCGAAAGATCTACTAGTAAGAAAGTGCATTCTATAGAAGAAATTAATATTTTGAGTGGAAAGATGGATGAACTTATGAAATTGTTTGCTACTAAGATTTCTCCTATTGATCTCAGTGATATGCCTTTGTCTACTTTGATTGAGAATAATAATGAATATATGGATGTGAATTTTGTTGGTAGGAATAATTTTGGTAACAATGCTTATAGAGGAACCTTTAGTCCTAGACAGTTTCCTAGTAATTCCTCTAATAATTATGGTAATTCCTACAACAACTCTTATGGAAATTTTAATAAGATTCCCTCTGATTTTGAGAATAGCGTTAAAGAATTTATGATCTCTCAAAATAAAAATTGCATAAAGTGAATGATTTGGCTAGGAACGTTGATAGACTTTCGCTTGATATTGATTCTTTGAAACTTAGATCTATTCCACCTAAGTATGATATCAATGAGTCTCTCAAAACCATGAGAATTTCCATTGATGAGTGCAAAGAAAGAACCGCTAGATTGCCTGCCAAGAAAGATTGCTTTGTAAAGGCGTGTTCTTCTAGTCCCCATGAAAATAATGATGAAGATCTAAAAGTTATTGATGTATCCCCTATTAAATCTTTGTTTTGTAATATTAATCTTGATAATGATAGGACTGGAGATGAGTCAACTTTAGTTAAAAGGCGTCCCAGTAATTCGGAGTTTTTAGATCTTGATGCTAAAATTGGTAAAAGTGGGATTGGAGAGGTCAAGACTTTAAATAGCATTGAACCCACTATTATGGGATTCAAGGAATTTAATTATTCTAATTGTTCTTTAATAGATTGTATTTCCTTGTTGCAATCCGTGTTGAACTCTCCTCATGCTTATAGTCAAAATAAAGCTTTTACCAAACATATTGTTGATGCTTTGATGCAATCTTATGAGGAAAAATTTGAACTGGAAGTTTCTATACCTGGCAAACTTTATGATGAGTGGGAACCTACTATAAAAATTAAAATTAAAGATCATGAACGCTATGCTTTATGTGATTTTGGTGCTAGTGTTTCCACTATTCCGAAAACTTTATGTGATGTGCTAGGTTTCCATGATTTTGATGATTGCTCTTTCAACTTGCACCTTGCGGATTCCACCATTAAGAAACCTTTGGGAAGGATCAACAATGTTCTTATTGTTGCAAATAGGAATTATGTGCCCATAGATTTTATCGTTCTTGATATAGATTGCAATCTTTCATGTCCTATTATTCTTGGTAGACCTTTCCTTAGAACGATTGGCGCAATTATTGATATGAAGGAAGGGAATATTAGATTCCAATTCCTCTAGAAGAAAGGCGTGGAACACTTTCCAAGAAAGAAAGTCAAATTACCTTATGAATCTATCGTGTGAGCTACTTATGAATCAAACACCAAAGATGGTACTTCTTAGATCTATCCTCGCTTTTATGCCTAGCTAGGGGCGTTAAATGATAGCGCTTCTTGGGAGGCAACCCAATTTTATTTTTGTTTCTTGCCTTGTGCTTCTGTTTAGTAATAAATATTTCATCTAGATTCTATTTAGATGTGTTTTCATGTTTTAATTTGTGTTTGTGCCAAGTAAAACCTATAGGATAACCTATGGTAATAGTTAATTTGATTCTGTTGAAAAACAGAAACTTTGTGCTCACGAGAAAAAATTCAATAAATCACAGAAACATGCTTTTGCATTGATTCTTTTTGATGTAGATCAACAGACAAGTTGCGCAGGACGTCCTATTTTGTTAGGATTTTTAGAGTTTCAGAAGTATTCGAAAGTTACATATTGCTACAGACTGTTCTGTTTTTGACAGATTTTGTTTTCCGTGTGTTGTTTGCTTGTTTTGATGCATCTATGGCTAGTATCGGGAGGTATGAACCATAGAGAAGTTGGAATACAGTAGGTTTAACACCAATATAAATAAATAATGAGTTCATTACAGTAACTTATGTGGTGGTTTTTATTTCTTGCACTAACGGAGCTTATGAGATTTCCTGTTGAGTTTTGTGTTGTGAAGTTTTCAAGTTTTGGGTAAAGATTTGATGGACTATGGAATAAGGAGTGGCAAGCGCCTAAGCTTGGGGATGACCATGGCACCTCAATATATTCAAGGATAACCAAAAGCCTAAGCTTGGTGATGCCCCGGAAGGCATCCCCTCTTTCGTCTACGTCTATCGGTAACTTTAATTGGAGCTATATTTTTATTCGCGACATGATATGTGTTTTGCTTGGAGCGTATTGTATGATATTAGTCTTTGCTTTTTAGATTTCCACAATCATCCTTGCTGTACACACCTTTTTGGAGAGAACCACATGATTTGGAATTTATTAGAATACTCTATGTGCTTCACTTATATCTTTTGAGTTAGATAGTTTTGCTCTAGTACTTCACTTATAACTTTTAGAGCACGGCAGTGGTTTAATTTTGTAGAAATTGTTGATCTCTCATGCTTCACTTATATTATTTTAGTATTTTAGAACAGCATGGTATTTTCTATGATTATAAAATTGATCCTAGAATGATGGGCATCCAAATTGGGTATAATAAAAACTATCATAAGAGGTGAATTGGATGCTATGATCAATTTGATACTTGATAATTGTTTTGAGATACGGAGGTGGTAATATTAGAGTCATGCTAGTTGGGTAATTGTGAATTTAAAGAATACTTGTGTTGAAGTCGGAAAGTCCCGTAGCATGCACGTATGGTAACCATTGTGTAACAAATTTGAAATATGAGGTGTTCTTAGATTGTCATTCTTATGAGTGGCGATCGGGGACGAGCGATGGTCTTTTCCTACCAATCTATCCCCCTAGGAGCATGCGCGTAGTGCTTGGTTTTTGATGACTTGTAGATTTTTGCAATAAGTATATGAGTTCTTTATGACTAATGTTGAGTCCATGGATTATACGCACTCTTACCTTTCCATTGCCGCTAGCCTCTTCGGTACCGTGCATTGCCCTTTCTCGCCTTGAGAGTTGGTGCAAACTTCGTCGGTGCATCCAAAGCCCGTGATACGATATGCTCTATCACACATAAACCTCCTTATATCTTCCTCAAAACAGCCACCATACCTACCTATTATGGCATTTCCATAGCCATTCCGAGATATATTGCCATGCAACTTTCCACCATTCCATTCATCATGACACGCATCATCATTGTCATATTGCCTTGCATGATCATGTAGTTGACATCGTATTGTGGCAAAGCCACCTTCATAAATTTATACATGTCACTTTTGCATCATTGCCCATCCCGGTACACCACCGGAGACATTCATATAGAGTCATATCTTGTTGAGTTGTAACTCATGAGTTGTAAATAAATAGAAGTGTGATGATCATCATTATTAGAGCATTGTCCCTTATAAAAAAGAAAAAAAGAAATGCCAAAAAGAAAAAGAAAAATAAAGGCCAAAGAAAAAAGGCCAAAAGAAAGAAAGGCCAAAGAAAAAAATAGAAAATAAAAAAGGGGGACAATGTTACTATCTTTTTCCACGCTTGTGCTTCAAAGTAGCACCATGTTCTTCATATAGAGAGTCTCATTTGTTGTCTCTTTCATATACTAGTGGGAATTTTTCATTATAGAACTTGGCTTGTATATTCCAACGATGGGCTTCCTCAAAATGCCCTAGGTCTTCGTGAGCAAGCAAGTTGGATGCACACCCACTTAGTTTCTTTTGTTGAGCTTTCATACATTTATAGCTCTAGTGTATCCGTTGCATGGCAATCCCTACTCCTCATGTTGACATCAATTGATGGGCATCTCCATAGCCCGTTGATTATCCTCGTCAATATGAGACTTTCTCCTTTTTTTGTCTTCTCCACACGACCTCCATCATCATATTCTATTCCACCCAAGTGTTATATCCATGGCTCACGCTCATGTATTGCGTGAAAGTTGAAAAAAGTTTGAGATTGCTAAAGTATGAAACAATTGCTTGGCTTGTCATCGGGGGTGTGCAATATAAGAGCATTCTTGTGTGACGAAGATGGAGCATAACCAAACTATATGATTTTGTAGGGATGAACCTTCTAATGCCATGTTATTTTGAGAAGACATGATTGCTTTGTTAGTATGCTTGAAGTATTACTATTTCTTATGTCAATATGAACTTTTATTTTGAATCATTTGGATCTGAACATTCATGCCACAATAAAGAAAATTACATTAAGAATTATGCTAGGTAGCATTCCACATCAAAAATTCTGTTTTTATCATTTACCTACTCAAGGACGAGCAGGAATTAAGCTTGGGGATGCTTGATACGTCTCCAATGTATCTATAATTTTTGATTGTTCCATGCTATTATATTACCTGTTTTGGATGTTTATGAGCTTTACTCTACACTTTTATATCATTTTTGGGACTAACCTACTAACTGGAGGCCCAGCCCGAATTGTTGTTTTTTCCTATTTCAGTGTTTCGAAGAGAAGGAATATCAAACGGAGTCCAAACGGGATGAAACCTTTGGGAACGATCTTTTTGGAACAAATGCCAACCAGGAGACTTGGAATGGACGTCAAGCAACAAACGAGGCGGCCACGAGGGTGCCCGGCGCGCCCCCACCCTCGTGGGCCCCTCGATCGTCAACCGACATACTTCCTCCTCCTATATATACACCCGTACCCTAAAAACATCATAGGCGACCACGAAAACATAATTCCACCGCCGCAACCTTCTGTATCCGCGAGATCCCATCTTGGAGCCATCGCCGGCGCTCCGCCGGAGGGGTATCCACCATGGAGGGCCTCTACATCATCTCCAAGGCCTCTCCGATGAGTTTTGAGTAGTTTACCACAGACCTTCGGGTCCATAGTTATTAGCTAGATGGCTTCTTCTCTCTCTTGGAATCTCAATACAATGTTCTTCTCGATCTTCTTAGAGATCTATTCGAAGTAACTCTTTTTGTGGTGTGTTTGTCGAGATCCGATGAATTTTGGGTTTATGATCAAGTTTATCTATGAGAAATATTTGAATCTCCTCTGAATTCTTTTATGTGTGATTAAGTTATCTTTGCAAGTCTCTTCGAATTATCAGTTTGGTTTGGCCTGCTAGATTGATCTTTCTTGCAATAGGGGAAGTGCTTAGCTTTGGGTTCATTCTTGTGGTGTCCTTTCCCAGTGACAGCAGGGGCAGCAAGGCACGTATTGTATTGTTGCCATCAAGGATAAAAAGATGGGGTTTATATCATATTGCATGAGTTTATCCCTCTACATCATGTCATCTTTCTTAATGCGTTACTCTGTTCTTCATGAAATTGATACTCTAGATGCAGGCAGGAGTCGGTCGATGTGTGGAGTAATAGTAGTAGATGCAGAATCGTTTCGATCTACTTGTCACGGAAGTGATGCCTATATACATGATCATGCCTAGATAATCTCATAACTATGAACTTTTCTATCAATTGCTCAACAGTAATTTGTTCACCACCGTAATACTTATGCTATCTTGAGAGAAGCCACTAGTGAAACCTATGGCCCCCGGGTCTATCTTTTATTATATAAGTTTTCAATCTACTTTTATTTGCATCTTTTACTTTCCAATCTATATCATAAAAATACCAAAAATATGTATCTTATCTGATTATTTCTATCAGATCTCACTTTCGCAAGTTACCATGAAGGGATTGACAACCCCTTTATTGCGTTGGTTGCGAGGTTCTTGTTTGTTTGTGTAGGTGCATGGGACTTTTGAGGAGCCCCCTACTGGATTGATACCTTGGTTCTCAAAAACTGCGGGAAATACTTACGCTACTGTGCTGCATCACCCTTTCCTCTTCAAGGAAAACCAATGCAAGCTCAAGATGTAGCACTGTGTCGGCCCAGTATCGGCACATGCAGTTTTTTTATGAAAAAAACAGTGCCGCGAATAAAAATCCTAATAAAATAAAAATAAAAATCCTAAAATTCCAGAAACTAATTTCACCATTCCTTCCTAAAATTTGGGACAAAGTGAACATTTTTCTTGACTAAATGCAATTTTTAAAAATGCATATTTTTCCCTAGTTTCAACCGAATAAAAATGCAAAAAAAACTTCAAATAAAATAATTTGACTTCCAAATTTCTTTTCCAACATTTCTCCTCTGTTTTTAAGAAGTCATCTTATCTTCTCTCATTATTTTTATTGTTTTTAAATAATTGGAAAGAATTTGTTGAAATCAAATTGATCCACTTTTCAAATTTGAAAGAAATTCAAAAATGGAAATTTATGAAACCTCCAACTCTCTTCTTGGGTTCTTGAGTTGGTTAAGATTTCTTGGATCACAACCAAATAAAATCCAAAAATGCAATAAAAATGAAATGCATATGAATGATCTATGCATAACATCCTAATTGAAAATTGGGATGTTACACCAAGCGAACTCTGAAAAATCCTAAAAATTGACACACCACTTGTGTTGTTCTATGTTGACACGAGATATATTTTGAAAGTAAGAAGAGGCAACATATATCGTTTCGTCCCCCAAGGTGGCACGTACCCTATTGAAACCATAAGTCTTGTTATGAGAGAAGCTCTGGTTTGCGAGAAGCTTATACCCACACCTGCCCCAAATGGGATAATATTTTTACCACGGCATGTCGCTGCCGTTCCATGATATCATGTCAAGTTTCATGAATTTCATACGAGTTTTTGATTTACTAGAATGTTAAAAGCACGTGTCTCAATGTTAGCGGTTGAGCAACAGTGTCAAGGTGTTTGACATTCATTCTCATTTCTTGCATATGACCTAAGGTTGCAACCAAGGACAAACATTTGATTTTGCAACCTGTTTTTATGGACTGGAGCATGTGCTTCAATTTTGAATTGTTCACCTTAAAGGGCTAGAAAACCAATTTAATGTATACAATTTCCAAACGAACCCTGAATAATTCCAATTTTTTACGCCACACATATAGTTGTATGTTCACTGCAGATAAAAGGTCTAGCAATTCAAACACCATACATTGCCGCTGTGACCCCATTATGTAATTCAAATCAAATTAAAAATCAAGTAGATCCCCACAGAGTTTATTATCACCACCCATGTGAGATGCAGTACAAAATATCCTGGAGCACCGTCGGTGGATAGTACACCTATGGCTTACACGAGAAGGTGCGTCGGCTACAGTCCATAGCCGGGCACTACTAGGAAAAGGCCTACTAATGGCGCACCGGTTTTGCCTACTAATGGAGCACTACCGATGCGCCATTCATAGCATGCCATTAGAATTTTTTACTAATGGCGCACCACTGGTGCGCCATTAGTATCTGGTATACTAATGGCGCACCTGGCAGTGCGCCATTAGTATGTAACTCCATGCGCCATTAGTATGCCTCCCGGGGGGCCATATGTAACCATGTGCTTTGTCACACTAATGGCGCACTCTTTCTCGATGCGCCATTAGTATCCTTTGGCATACTAATGGCGCACTCTGCCTTGATGCGCCATTAGTATGAATATTTGGTTTTCTTTTTGCTTTTCTGATTTTTGCACAGGTTACAAAATATATTATTGGACAGAATATAGACAGCAGCACACAGCAACATCAGATTCATCGAATACAATAGAAGATTAGTCTCCGAATACAATTCATCATATTAGTCTCCGAATTCAAAAGACCGAACAAAGATAAAACATTACAAGTCTCAAGACCGCGAGTATCGAGTTTTTCTTCACATTACAAGTCGATATCGATCATCTAAACTACCATCACATAAAAGAGAGTTGTGGTCATCACGATGAGCATCATCGCGATCAAACTGGTCTTCATCCGGTTCCTCCAACGCTCCCTCCTCTCTCCCGCTAGATAGCGGGCATATCTAGATTCGGCCTCCGCCCTAGTGGTGTACCCTTTGTAACTGTTACCGCTGAAACGGTGAACCTGTCTCCGACACTCCTCCCAGTCGTCGTAGACTCCGGGAACCTTACCCTTGTACACGACATACGACGGCATCTCTATGCACAAGCCAAACAACAGACAATACATAAGCAATATGTAAGTATGCAACAAAAGGATCGGAAGAGAAAAGCAAGACATTAATAGCACGATTCATGGTCCTACTAATAAATAGCATCGATTACATCTAAGTTGAACGACTGTCCAAACCAAAGAGACATACGAATTCATTAAAGTTTAATTACAACATGAGCCAATCAATGTTTCAGAACTACACATCACTACTTTCGACTCGACTCATCGGACAGGAGCGTGGATGAAGCCGCCGTCTGTCGTGATGGTCATGAAATCGCGGTCGTTGTCACCCTGCATTTGTAGCGTTCCATCTATCTCATTGTTGGACGGTTGATATCTGAGGTAGAACTGCCCCGACGTATGAAGGACATCTTGATGGATGATGTCCGCAAAGTCCGACTGGATGCGAAAGAATTCTTGTCTGAGGTCCGCGTCCTGGATTGCCGACAAGTTCGCGGCCCAATCTTTGAGATTATCTGGTAGCAGAAGTTGATGATGGTCCCTTACGATCGCCCGCATGTGATGGAGGGCGTAGTAGGCATCCTTCTGACCGCCAGGCGGCTGCTTGACGCAGCAGAACTTCGTATTGTGTGAGAACATGTGCTTGCCGTACTTACGAACAGTCCTGGTGAAGGTGCCTCCAGATTTGGCGTAGCCGGGGAGAACATCATCAAGAACTTTCTTGACATTTGTGTAGTCTATCTTGGAGTTACGGTTCGGGTCGAAATACGTGGCCATGGAATATTTCGGGCTTAAGAGGATGAGTGTGCAATGTGTGTCACTGCACAGAACACGGAATGTTAGAAAAAAAAGAACGATCGAAATCTAAGAAATCATATGTTACGGGGCGGTTAAGGGATGACTTACTCGGGAAAGTAAGCCACAAGGAAGTTATCCTTATCTGGGTTTGCCAGAATGACGCCTTCGAGGTGTGAACTCGCAACTTGGCGGTCCCCAGCGCTGCTCAAGTGCTTGGCACGCATGTAGAAGGGGTCGACTATCACGATGTCCGGGGTCTTGTCTCTAATGATCCGCATCTCCATACTCAGCGAAAACAGCCGAACGAAGGTGTAGTGCAGCGGATGAAGGTTAAACATAGCAAAGATGTCATCAAACCGCAGGACGATCGTACCCCCGATGTCGCCATCCACAAAGCCCTTGCCCTCTGGCACCTTGGCCACGAAAACCGGGTATGCCACATCCTTCTCTCTGAGACGCCGCTTCTCCAAAGAAAGAACACTGTCGTGCAGACTCCGCATAGCACCGGTTGCAGCATTCAGCATATTTGGCGGTAGCATCGCCCTACCCGCCACATGCACCCTCCTCGAGATATCCTTAGGTGAAGGTGGCCCGTCCTGAGCACGGATCGAACTCGGTGCCGGCTGGCTCGCACCGGCGCCCTTGTTAGTCTTTCGTTTCCGTCCCTTCTTCTTGATCTCCTGTAATGGGACCGAGTTCTGCTCACAGACCGCCTTCTTGAGCGTGTTGGGGCTGATAATATTTCGCACCTCAGCTATCTGAGGCTCGGTGAAGGCGGGAGCTGGAGGCGTCTCCTGAGAACTGAACGCCAGACGACGCCTATTGCAATTGGATTTCTCCGCCGTACCAGCTAGATTGCGGTCGTCTTGGTTGGGTTCTTGAGAAAGAGGCCCGCAGAACTCGTCAGCGTACCCATGTTCGGCAAAGTACTTATCGACTTTGGTAAATGTACCGTCGTCGATGTCGTCGTCGTCCGGATCCTGTGCCATAGGGCTGTCCGGATCCTGTGCCATAGGGATGTCCGACATAGGGATGTCCGGCAGGTCCGGTAGCGTTGCGGCGTTCTTGCCATGGCTTGGCGCCGGCACGACTGGCGGTCTTGTCTGTGGGGTGGTGTCCCCCGCCCCCAAACGAATCTGGCTCTTCGGCCAAAGCAGCGGCCAGTTTACGCAGGCGCTGAGGGTCATCTCATCTTCTTCGTCGGCCCCAGCGGGTCGAACCGGAGGTAACAGCTCGTCGCAGCCTGGCAGCACCCGAACCACTTCAACCCTATACGCTGTGGGTGGCATCGGATTACCGTGGAACATGCGGTTGCCCGGTTGAACGATTCTGCCCTTGGCGACATCGACCAACTCGGCGCCCACGAAGTGCAGAAGAGTGCAAGGAACGTCGGCGGTGCCCTGCGAAAACATGTACAGGGCGTCAGGGATGCCCAGTCAAAGGCAAGGAGATGAAGTCATCGGCCGAGAGGCTTAGTTACCGTGATGCCGTCGAGCTCGGCTAATGTCGAGGCACCGCCAACGGCGGGCGTGCAACTGACGGAGGGGGCGCTTGCTGGCGAGGTGCCGGCCGGCGTACACCCGGGTGCATTAAGCTCCAATGCCCGTGCCGGCGCCGGAGACACGAATACCGCCTCCGCCGGAGACACCAATGGCGCCGCCGCCGGAGACACCAATGGCGCCGCCTGCGCGCTGTGCGAGTTGCTGGCCGTGAAGCTGGGAACCGGGGGAGGCCCCTGTTGGCCGCCCGCAATCCACGTCGTCAGCCCATGAATCAACGTAGGCACCATGGCGTTGAGCTTCGTTCCCAGTTGTTGTTCCACTTGCTCTTGGACAAGCTCCGGAATCCGCGCCACTTGTGCCTTGAGTGCTTCAACCTCGCGCGTCTGGCTTTCCGAGCTGGCCTTTTTCTCCTTCCGCACACCAGCGGTATAGTATGACCCCCATTTTGTGGACAAGCCTTTGCCGGCCACACGACCAGCTGACGTCGGCTTAGTGAGCTTATCCTTGCTTTTCATTACGTTCAACGCCCTATTTAAAGGGGTGTCGAAAGGGGAGCTCTGAGACGACCCCGCGCTACTGCTTTCAGTTTCCTGCGAAAGGAACGTGAACCATTTAGAAATATTGGGGATTAATTAGAGTGCAACCATATGGAGCTAATTACGCGGGGGTGTATTCCTTACCAGAACAAGCTCAAGCGCCCTGGTCTTCGGATCCGTGGTAAGCTCCTTTGTTATCGGGTCCTCCTTGTACCGGGCCCTGACATAGTTCCTGGTCTGCTTGTTACCGCTGTATTTCTCGAAGCGGGGCGGTAGGCCTTGCTCGGCACGCTCCGCGTCCTCCTTGTCCCATATAGGCTCCGCCACTCTGTAACCGCCGGGACCGAGTTTGTGTTCCCCTAAGTTCAACTCCCGCATTTCTTTCCCCCACTGACTTGATTCGGTGGTTGCACTGCTCTCGCACTTTATCTTGAACTCCTTGTAGTCATCTTCGCTCATCAAAGGATATTTCGCCTTGATCTTCTCATAACTATCACCTTTATCAATCATTCTCTTCACCGCGCTTCTCCAAGTAGACAGGGCCGTGCTCATCTTCGTGAGGGCGGCACTGTTCACTTTATTCCCTGAGAGGCGTGTGTTTTCAAATTCGGCGGGGAACTTGTATCGTTCGTGCAGCTTCGTGAAGAGGAGGTTGCGCAAATTCCCTCGGTCCTTATGCCTAAGGTTCTCGGTGTTGATCGAGACGGTGCTCCGGAGAATGCACCCGAGCTGAACCGAGTACCCCTTGACTATATGTTTGGGCTCCGTTGGATTCCCGTCGGAGTCCACTTGAGTGAATTCCTCCTTGAGGGTGCGGAGCGCATTCGGGCGCCGGTCCTTCCTTTGCTTCTTCGGTTGGCTGCCATCTGTGTGTGCGCCGCCATCATCAGTGGTGGCATCCTCGGCGGCACCATCAGTGGTGTCATCCCCGACGCCACTAGGGGTTGTGTAATCAGGATCGGTGTCTTCCGCGGCGTCCTCATAGCGGTGAGGTTGTTCCTCCATCTCCTGGGACAGCTCCCAGAATTGCTTGCCGCCCGAACCGCCGGCCTCATCGTTGTTGGCCATGTTTCGCTTTAAATAGGAAAACAGTTTGGTCAAAAAGTTGGTTATTGTCAAGGAACAAGATCATGGTCTCATCATTTAGGGTTTGTCGACACCGAGGCATCCTAAAAGCTAAGCTTTTATCATTTAGGGTTTGTCGACGCCGAGGCACCCTAAAAGCCTAAGCCGAGGCACCCTAGGTTGGGCCTAATCACTTGGCACTAATCACTTGGCTCTATTGCCACCTATGGTTTAATGCAGCAAGAATGGCGGGGCATTTGATCCTACTTAACTAAGTACTAAGATACCCCGGTCCATGCATTAGTCGCAAGTACCCCATATGTCCTATTTTTAGCAAAGTCATGCTAAAATTTCAGCATGACCTTTGCTGAAAATAGGACATATGGAGTACCCGAATTTGCCGGAACGGAAGTTAATCAACATTCCGGCAAACTCAAGGGCCTCTCGGGGTACCTGCAAATTCATCACGACACGATGGTCGGAGACAAAACCCAGCAAACTAGCAAGATGATCATCATCTTTGCAAGATAGTAGCTCAAGTTTTTGACAGTAGCCTCTGAAGAAAACAGCATTGCAACATTCAAGTTCACAGGATAAAAAAATCATCCACATTCACCAACCCACATGATGTTAAAACCCACATGAGCTGTAAACAGACTTAAAAAACCCACATGATGTTATAACTGTATACACTGAACATGATGATACCAAATGGGAAGGAAAATTGTATCACTCTAGATTAGTGTAGCCACTATCTAACAAAACCAGAATGTTAACAAAATTACACCATGATGATACCAAATTCTTGTAGCAGTACAATGAGTTCACAGGATAAAAAAATCATCCACATTCACCAACCCAAACTGGTGGAGATACAGCAAACCAGAACCTCCCAGGTTTCTGCCATTTTATTTTTCCCACCGTATATGTTTTTTGATTCATGTCATGGTACTTGCTGTCAAACCAAGTATTTTCTTTCTACATAATCTGGGAAGTTTCCTTCTTACTGTCTCACTATCTTACTGTCTCACTACAAAAAACTAGTATGCTTAGTTGAGACTAGTATGCTTAGTTGCATTATGACAGACAAAAACTACAAATATTTGTGTTTTTAGTTGAGCAATACAGCGACAGTGTGATAGGCAAGTTTCAGCTGGCAAAGTGTCATGATTCAGACAACAGAGCAGCTAAGCATAGCAAGTGGATAGTTTAGTCAGTATACTAGTACTCTTTAGAAAGCATGAGACATATATTACCTGGAGGAGACTTCGTCGGAGAGTTGCCTGTGCATTGAAAATACAACGAGATCAGCAAAGGATAGTAAGATATATACTGAAATTATCATAACAAAATGCCAGCTACTGCCATGGTCAAAGAATAGATTATGATAGCTGGACAAGTACAGGTCAAACTAGATAATTTTCAGAACCGGTTTAACCACCGCAGGATAAAACAATGCATCCAAGACTGGGCTTAGACTAATATCCTCATAGCATAATCTGACATCAAGCAAATATTATAAGAACAGTGAAAATGTATGTTCACTGCAAATGAATATGGACCAAGTGTTCTCATTAACTACTTAAAGAATTAGTTCCATATTGTTGCATGAGAATTGTAGAGAGAAAAGATACATGGTTCTACTTCTGGGATTGGTTACATCTCTTATTGTTCACATTCTTGTCAAAGGACTTTAACCATTAATTATCAGAAGAACTAATGCACATTTAAACACCCTGAATCCGGAAGAAGTAATACAACACTACATAGTACCTCTGTAGTTTCCATGCCAAACTTTGGGTGATATCAAACCATTAGAAAGCATGATCATGAGAACAACATCAGTTTGAAAGATATTGTAACCCCTCCTGGTAACAAATATTCATCTACTCATTTGTAGATACCTAGGAGTAACAAGACTATCAAACTAACAGATCCATTAATCAATTATGGACTTCTTACATGTTACATCTATCATTAGTGGCCAGAAAGAATAGTAATTAATGTTTCATATTGTTGCATGAATCCAAACTCACTGGAAAATTCACTAATTGAGCCTAGCTACTTAAAGAAAGAATCTCTAGGCGGATGCTTAGTTGAGACTAGTATCCTCTAAAATGCATCTAAATGCAAGCTCAGAGATTTGAACATTTGGAAAACCCTAGCTACTTAATTCTCCAACCCCCTTTCCTTGTCCAAATTTCTCCAACCCCCAACCCTAGAACACATCAGAAGGAAATAAAGAGGGGGAAGAGGGGGAAGCGGCTCGGGTGCTCACTTGGGAGGTCGAGGGCGACTTGGGGCAGCCGGAGCTAGTCGAGGCGGCGCGAATTCGGCGTCGAGCGGTGGCGCTCCTCCTGGGCAGGCCGCACAGTCGAGGGCGTCGCATGGTGGCGGTCCTCCTGGGCGTCCGAGCTCGTCCGGGTCCTCGTAGTCGAAGAGGAAGACGGCGGCGGTCCTCCTGGGCAGGCCGCGCGGTGTTGGATGGCGAGCACGTCGAGGGCGCAGGCGGGGCCGCGGGGGGAGGGGGCGCTTGGGCGGGAGGACGTCGAGGGAGGCGGCGAGGGAGGCGGCGCTCGGCTCGGGGACGGCGAGGGAGGCGGCGAGGGAGGCGGCGCTCGGGACGGCGAAGGAGGCGAGGGGGACGGCGAACACTGGGGGCAGCGGGTGAGATCGATGAGGCAGGGAAGAGATTAGAGATATTGGGGATTTAGTGTGGGGGGAAGCTTTCTAATGGCGCACCACCCCATCGTGCGCCATAAGTACGACTATTCTAATGGCGCACCACCCCTCGGTGCGCCATTAGAATTTTGCTTTAATCTAGCCCACTACCCCTATCTACAACCTAACCCTATCTACAACAGAACCCACCCACTAGCCCGACTGGTCAGCACGTAGCACACACACTAGGAGGTCCTGGGTTCGATTCCCAGGCTCCCCAATATTTTTTATGCATTTTAAATGCTGTTTTTTATATTTATTTGTGTTTAAATATGTTCAAACTTGTTTAAATCATAACAGTAATATTTTTTTATAAAAACAGTAATAATTTTTTAAAAATATGTTCAAATTTGTTACTTGAAAATATCATCGGCGGCGGCGGTGGAGCGGGGGAGGGTGCAGGGGGTGCCTGTTGGCAGCGGTGGAGCGGGGGAGGGTGCGGGGGGCCGGGTGCTCGTCGGCGGTGGTGGAGCGGGGGAGGGTTGCGGTGGGTCGTCGGTGGCGGTGGAGCTAGCGGGCGAGGGTGCGGGATCGAGATAGAGGGGGATCGAGATCGAGATGGAGGGGGAATCGAGATTGAGATGGAGGGGGGTCGAGATCAAGTGTCCTCATGATTTCAAAAAATGCCCATGAAATTTAAAAATATTCATGATATCAAAAAGTGCCCATGAAATACAATCGAGAAATGAAGACTACGATTTAAATACAATCGATCTTAGCTAGCTATCTGTTCACAATCTTCTTGCCCTTCTTTTTCGCAAATGGAGTTCTTCTGTGGAACGGACGTCCTTTAGGTAGGGTGGTCCTGCTTCTTCTTGTGGTGTGTGCTGCTACTTCATCCTCGTCGTCATGTTCGATCTTCGGGTCGCCGTACTTGTCGAAGTCTTGCTCATTGGCTACTCCATCCATTCCGATGATCTTCCTTTTGCCTCTCCTCACGACAACACGACTGGGCTTTGGCGGGTCGGTAATGAAGAAGCATTGGTCCACTTGGGAAGCCAGTACCCATGGCTCATTTTTCGCGGTGACGTTTGCGCCCGCGGTCTTGGATTTGGCTTCGGGTATAACCATGGTGGTGAAATATCGGTCTTCTTTTAGGACGCTCTTGGCCCATCTGACACGGAACATCGGCACCTTCTCTCCAGCGTAGCTCAGCTCCCAGATCTCCTCGATCCTTCCGTAGTATCTGTCCTTGTCCTTACCGGTGTAGGATTCCATCGTTACCCCGGAGTTCTGATAACCATCGCTCTTCATGTCCTTGTCCTCGGTGTAGAATGTGTAGCCGTTGATATCGTACGCCTCATAGGTCATCAGGTTGTGCTCGGCGCCCTGTGACAAGGCGAATATGAGTTGTTCTTCCGCGGAAGAATCTTCATGTAAAGGGTACGACAGAAGCTTCTGCTTGAACCAACGCGTGAAACATGAGTTGTGCTCTTTGAGTATATCTCCGTCCGTCCTCTGTTGGCCTCGGTCATTGTACGTCTTCTCAATAAAGGTTTTGTGCTCTACCACCCAAGGATCGACCACGTCTATGTGTTGTAGCGCGACTAGGTTTGCTCTTTCAAAGTCGGCGAGTCGACCCTCGAAGTCGACATGCATTTCGCAGCGACCCTCACGGTGACCCCATCCAGCGAGCCTGCCGAGGTGCCTGTTGACGGGCAGACCAACGGGGTTCTCGATGCCTAGATAATTCGTGCAGTAGGAGATGCACTCTTCGGTCAGAAAGCCCCTGGCTATACTTCCCTCTGGACGTGACATGTTCCGAACGTATCCTTTGATGACACCATTCATCCTTTCGAACGGCATCATGCTGTGCAGGAACGTCGGCCCGAGTTGGATGATATCCTCCACGATATGGACCAGCAGATGCACCATAACGTCGAAGAATGCGGGCGGGAAGTACATCTCAAGCTCGCATAGTATCACCACGATCTCTTCCTGTAGCCTTCTGAGTTGCCTCACGCCAATCGACTTCCGAGAGATGACGTCGAAAAAGTTTCATAGGCCAAATAGCGTTTCATGGACGTGCGCGTCCATGATCCCACGGATTGCAACTGGAAGTATCTGCGTCATCAGCACGTGACAGTCGTGAGACTTCATCCCGCTGAACTTCTGCTTCGCTGGGTCTAGGTATCTGCTTATCTTCCCCGCGTAACCGTAAGGAAGTTTTACTCCTAGGAGGCAGGTGAAAAACTGCTCGATCTCCTCCTGACTTAGAGTGAAGCACGCGGGAGGGTAGTCATTTCCGGTCTTCTTGGCCTTTTTATCTTTGCGACGACTTTCTGTGTCCTGCTTCGCCTCATCATCATCATCATTAGCGTGAAGCTCCTGCCTGATGCCCATTGATTTCAAGTCTGCCCTTGCTTTCGGCCCATCTTTGGTCCTCTCTGGCATGTTGAGCAGGGTACCAAGCAGACTCTCGCACACGTTCTTCGTGATATGCATGACATCAAGGCTGTGAGGCACACGGTGGATCTTCCAGTACGGCAAGTCCCAGAAAACAGACCTCGTTTTCCATACCTTCAGCAGCGGCTCTGGCGCCTTTCGCTTCTTTCCCGGCTCTGGCGCCTTTTGCTTCTTTCCCGGCAGTGGGCAGTCTTTCCAATTTTTCAACAGCTCGTCTATTTCCTCGCCGCTCCTCGTACACGGGCGTTTTCGGGGTTCGGTTTCACCATCGAACAGATCCTTGCGTTTCCTCCACGGGTCATCGTCGCGAAGCCACCTTCGATGTCCCATGAACACGGTTTTCGAAGACCCGGGATCTCTATCTAGCTGGCGATACGTTGTGTCATCCATGCACCTTACGCATCCAGAAAATCCGTGGACTACCTGCCCCGCGAGATATCCGTAACCAAGATAGTCGTGCACCGTCGTGAGCAGTGCGGCTCTCATAGGGAAATATTCTTTCTCTGCGGCGTCCCACGTATTGGCTGGCGTTTTCCACAGCGTGTCTAGCTCCTCCTTCAGCAGCCCCAGATACAGATTGATGTCGTTCCCTGGTTGTTTCGGCCCTTCAATTAGCATACTCATGTGAATGTACTTCCTCTTCATGCACAACCAGGGGGGAAGGTTGTACATCCACACAAACACAGGCCAGGTGCTATGTGTGCTTCTCTGGCTGCCAAACGGATTGACTCCATCGGTGCTCGCGCCCAGCACGATGTTCCTTGGATCCTTCCCAAATTCTGGGTATTCGAAGTTCAACGCTTGCCACTGGCTCGCATCCTTAGGGTGACTCAGCATCTTGTCTTTTTTATTTATCTCCGGATCATTTCCGTCATCTTCCCGCTTCTTCTCCTCCCTATCCGCGTGCCAACGCAGGAGCTTTGCTACCTTAGGGTCCGCGAAATACCGCTGCAGACGAGGAGTGATCGGAAAGTACCACACCGATTTTCGAGGAGCTTTCTTCCTCTTCTTGTATCGAGTGACGCCGCACACCGGACATATGGTAGACTCCGCGTGCTCGTCCCGATAAATGATGCAATTGTTCATGCACACATGGTATTTCACGTGCGGTAAATCCAAAGGACACACGATTTTCTTCGCCTCCTCGAAACTGGTCGGGCACTTGTTCCCCTTGGGAAGACGTTCGTGCCAGAATGACATGTTCTCGTCGAAGCATGCGTCGGTCATTTTGTGTTTTACCTTCATCTCCAGAGCCATGAGCGTTACTTTCAGGCGGGTATCCTCGGGCCTGCATCCTTCATACAATGGAGTAACCGCGTCTATCTCCAGTTGATCCAGCTTGGCTTTCTCTCGGGCGGCAGCTCTTGCGTTATCCGTCTGCTTGCGAAGCAGCTCTTGAATATGAGGGTCCTGCACCCAGCCTCCATCGTCGTCTGCTCCGGCATCTTCATCTTCATGATCATGCCCTTCGTCTTGATCTTCCTCATCATCATGTACGACATCTTCTACATGATGATTGTGTACATCATCACCGTCGTGATCATGTCCTGGAGATTCTTCGTCTTCTCGCCCGCCCTCGCCGCGGTGGTTGTCTTGTTGCCCTTCCTCATTTCTTGCCCGGCCCCCATGGACGACTTCATAGTCATCTTCATCACCTTGCCACCGATAGCCATCCATGAAACCACGCAAGAGCAGGTGGTCCCGCACCTGCCCGGAATCCGGGTCCGCAATAAGGCTCTTCAGCTTGCATCTTCGACACGGACATCTTATCTCCGTCTCGTTCTTTTGAAGCATCTCGGCCTTCGCGGAGCTCAAAAACCTATTCACGATGCCTTCGGTCATCGTGCGGACCATGGTCGCCTGCGGGGTAGAGCAAAACGATATTTTAGAACCAAGAAAAATTTGGCATGACCTTCCCTAAAAATAGGACCAAAAAGAATGCATAGTGCCAAAATTCTCGCCGAAACGGAAATGAATCAACATTCCGGCAAAATATTGGCAACTATCGCATTTCAAATACCGGTACCTGCAAACACAAACATATATGCAACACCACAAACACAAGCAACACCACAAACATACATAGATCTAGCTAGGCCACAAAAAGTGCATGTGCACGTTGTTGGAGCGAGCTAGGGAGAAAAAAAGTAGATCTACATCATGAAGATAGCTTTCCCCTTACTTACCTATCAAAAAAAGGTGATTTCACCACTTAATTTTGATGAATCTATGGTGGAAATGAGGTGAGGAGGAGGAGGCAGCCGAGACAAGCTTGGAGGAGGAGGTGGAGAGAATGAAGTGGGGAAAGTGAGTGGGTAGGTGGGCTGTCCAAAATATCTTGTTCGTCCCAGGTTACTAATGGCGCACCACCACAAAATGCGCCATTAGTAACCCTGGTTACTAATGGCGCACCGGCAGGTGGTGCGCCATTAGTACTTTTTGCAGAAAAGTAAAAAAACATATGTATACTAATGGCGCACTGTGGAAAAGTGCACCATTACTAGTTTAAACTAGTAATGGCGCACTTTGGCATAGTGCGCCATTAGTAGGTTTGCAAAAAAGTAAAAAAATATATACTAATGGCGCACTGTCTTGGTCGTGCGCCATTACTAGTTCTAACTAGTAATGGCGCACTTTGCCGTCCATGCGCCATTAGTTTGTATGGAAAAATGGGAAAAAAATCAATAGTAGTGGCGCACCGTGAGCACGGTGCGCCATTAGTGTCTTCCACACTAATGGCGCACGAGCAACCGGTGCGCCATTAGTATATAGTAGTGGCGCACTACTTACCTGGTGCGCCATTAGAATTAGTCCTATCTATAGCCCTTTTCCTAGTAGTGGGGGTGTCAAGAACAATAGCTTGCTCCCCAAATATCATTTCACTGTTCAATCCTCACTGGTGAAAGATGGGGACATGGACCCGCGTCATGAGGGCAACTTCGGCGGCCCACTCCGGCGAGAGCGTGGCAGCAGCCACCATGCACGTGCTAACAAGGTGCATGAGCGCGGCCGCAATCTACGACCGGGCGGCCAAGGCAGCCCAAATGGTCGTTGTTGCTTCTCGGGTGGCGGCAGCAACATCTGCCTCGGGGATAGCAGCTGGCGAGAGCGGCACAGCAGCTGTTCATTCCACAGTGGAGGCCTTAGCCCTGATGGAGACCGCCCATGACCATGTTGAGGCCGCACACGCCCAGCTCATGGCGGTCACCTCACAAATCGAATGAAACTTCTCCGACAACGGTCGGCAACCCACGACCGAAGAGTTGGCAATCACCGAGAGCGTTCGAGCAGTCGTTCGTTCCTCCACCGCATACCTTGCGACGATGGAGCCCGTCCAAGCCCAGATCACGGCCACCCACGCCCAGCTCGTGGCGGCCTTTACCAAAGAGATGGCGGACACGGATGGCGAGATGCTTGCCGAATATGGTGTGATGGATGCCATGGAGCTCCTTCCCCAGGAGACCGTCGGGCGCGAGCTGGACATGGAGGAGGCAGCGGAGATCGACGAGCACCAGCCGTAGAAGTACTCTTTGTTTAATTTAATTAAGAGTGCCGATCTTTAATTTGTTAGAGTAATGTTTAGGCCAGCTACCTCTGTTTAATTGTTGAACTTGCTCGATTAAGAAGTGTTGGTGTGCTGTAGTCTCCTTTGTGTACCCAAATTATGCAATGACGTGGATGAGCACTATAACCAGGGAAATTGGAACCAAAATTTTTGACGTTCAAACGCATCACACACGGGTTAAGCTATCTGAATCATTTGTGATGTTCACATATCATACATAGTTCTGAATAAGGGACCGTGTCTGATGACACTTCGCGCGCCAGTTTTTTTCTGAAGTGATTCCAAATTTTAGGCTTCCGCGGAAATATCTACCTCCCCGCCCCCTCCCCTTACCAAAAGCCACATTTCCCCTGTTTCCGCCTTCATTTCCATGTTGAAACTCTCACTCCTTTCTTGCAGCGCTGCCCCCCCTCGCCGGTGACCCTCCTTCACTCTGCTCGGCCTCGTCTATCCAGGCATGTAATCCACACCAGACCCCCATCCTCCTCCTCCTTCCACATCCCACATGCCCCGACCCCGGCGCAATACCTTCCACCCAAACACCAACCCATCCACCAAATAAGCGCTGCCCTAAGCCATGGTGCACGCAGTATAGCCAGGAGCTCAAGGAGCATTTGGCAGCGGAGAAGCAAATTGTGTCCGCACGCGCGGATGAGGTCGCGATGGCTACCATTCGTGCCGACCGCCAGATCTTGGAGGAGCACCTTGCCATTTGCTAGCTACGCTGATTAAGCATGCCCGGTTTACCCATTGCGTGTGCTGCACCTGCCTTTCCTTAACAAATTCTAGTGAATTGTGCTATCTAATTTTACCATGCAATCTGTTGCTCCTGTGTATATGTTCTATATGTCGTGTAGTGTGGTGCTTACTTATTAACTATTTAGTTAATTAGTTGTCATCTTCAGGTAACTGTTTGGTTCAATTCTGCAAATGTGATGTCCAATTCTTCAGGCTGCAATTTCGTATTGTCTTCCATGTGAGAAATAAATTGAATTTATCTTTACAAAATACATGAGAAACAAATACAATTGCTATATTTCCAAGTTGTCAAGCATGCTTGGTTTGGTTATACATTGTGCAATGTGGTGCTCAGTTAACGTTTGGTTTATTTGTGTTATGGTGTTTAGTTAACTATTTGGTTCAATTCTGCAACGCGATATTCAATAGTTGTGGGTGCATTCTGTCATTGTATACCATGTGAGAAGTATATCGAATTTGGCTGTACTAAATACATGAGAAACAAATACAATTGCTATATTTCCAAGTTATTAAGCATGCTTGGTTCGGTTAACTGTTTGATCTTCTATCAGGAGTATGTTATGTTGTGCAATGTGGTGCTCAGTTAATGTTTGGTTCATTTGTTGTGGTATTTAGTTAACTGCTTGGTTCAATTCTGCAATGCAATGTCCAATTGTCATGGGTGGAATTTTGTATTGTTGTGCATGTGAGGAATAAATCAAATTTGGCTGCACTTAATACATGAGAAACATATACAAGTGCTATATTTCCTAGTTCTTAATCATGCTTGGTTTGGATAAATGGGTTTTCCATGTGGCTTGAATTAATCTGATGAATCTATAATGTGCTTATTTTTCATCAACATATTTTACTGATAGCATGCGAACCCTTACTTAACCTGATGACTAACTACCTTATATGTGTTGCAGGGAAATAATGGGAAGCACTGAGGTTTACAATCGAGGTTAGCACATGCATGGTCCGTTGTCTAATAGCACATTATTGTGCAATTGCAGGAACCATTCTAATATTTAGGTTTCTAACAATTTGGTCTTGCACATGTAGGCCCTGCTGTCAGAGGTTTTGACCCACTGTTCGACCCTTTTTGCATATGGGGAAATGAGTTGTCCATGAATATAATAAATTCAAGAAACTCAAAAGGATTGTTAGGATAAAGAAATTAGCGACAAAAAACAACAAAATCTTTGTCTGCAGAATGATGAAAACATCAGTTCACTACAAGATGGTACTAACTATTATACCTTGTCTTTTTTCATTCCTTTACCCCATTTCCAATATAGAGAAGATATTTATGCACATCCTTGTTTCAGGCCTTTCCAAAGCAGTTCACTGATGATTACCTCTCAAACCACCTCTATGGTCAGGAGGCGAGGAAGGTTTTCATACAACACCCATGGTTCAATATTGAAGTGTTCCTGAAGAGGATGAAGGATGGACGGTCAATCATCCACAGGCACTGGCCTAAAGTTGCAAAGACCATCAACATCAACGAAGGCTCAATATTCGCCTTCCACTTCAGCAGTTTTCCCAATGAGATGCATCTGTCTATGTACCATCTATGATGCTAATTTCGAAAGGTTCTAGATGTTGCATGTGAAAGTTGGTGCTGGTGCAGTTGTGTAATGGGGTAGCTGAGTGCTAAACCTATAGCATGTTGTACTCCGATGTATTTCAATTATGAATCATGCTTCCTTAATATGGGAACGAAATATATTATATCACTACTAGACAAAAGCCTAGCAGTAGCGCTGGTTTTTGGCCTATCAGTAGCGCGGGCAAGCATGCTACTGATAAGGCGCTGTCGTGGTTCTAAGTCTGATAGTAGAATAGGGGGTAGGTATGGAGAGGCAAGATCCTAGCTATGGAGCAGTTGTGCACACAAGTGTTTTACGAGTTCAGGCCCTTCTCGGAGGAAGTAACAGCCCTACGTCTCGGAGCCCGGAGGCAGTCGACTGGATTATATGTGTGAGAGTTACAGGGGTGCGAACCCTTCTACCAGTGGAGGGGGGTGGCTTATATAGAGGATGCCAAGACCCCATCCAGCCCACATAGCAGAGGGTTAAAGTACATTAAGGTCTGGCGTTACTAGTAACGCCCTACATAAAGTGTCATCATGACCATTAAGACTACTTAATTACAGACTGTTTGGATACAGAGTAGATCTTGAACTCCTCATGGTCGAGTGAGTCTTCATGGTCGAGTGTCTTCAGGTTCGTCGACTGTCTTCTAGTCCGTCGAGTGGAGTTCCTCTTGGTCGACTGGAGGATGGCTTCTTCTAAAAGATGTCCTTGGGGAGGGTACCTTAGACAGGTTCATGACCCTACCTTAGGTACATGACTTCATCAGTAGCCCCCGAATGGATCGAGGTTTGAGTGAGGAAGGAGTTGGCAATCTTTCCGACCTGCTTTCTCGTGCTGTAAAGGTGTCTTGCCTTGGATCAATGACTTTCAAGTGAGGGTGTCAACTTTTGTTCAATCGCCTTGATCCATTCTTTATATTTGTTGAGTGAACTTTATGAACTTGGAGATTTCTGAGCGACGGATCGCAGGAGATCTTCCGTCTGACAAGTTGCCCTGTGGTTAGCGGATTTAGTGGGATCCGAAATTTTGGGAAGCGCGCGAAGCGGAGAAGACCGCGATACTCGGATGGGATAAGGCAGGGACGCCTCGATTCCCGCGCCGCCTTTTTCGCCACGTATCGCCTGCGCGACTATTTCGGGATTTGACAGGATCGCCTGGGCCTACCTGTCGGTCACTCGGAAGTGACTCAATATAAGGAAACCGACGGAGGTTTTTTGAACAGTGCCTCCTCATTTTCTCCTCCCTCGCCTCTAGATTCATCCGCTACGCCCACCAACTGCCCGACGCCGCTGCTCTGTTCCAGCCTCGTCGGCGACAATGGTGAAAGAGAAGACGGCGGCTTTGGAGCGGACAAAGAAGGCGACGGCGACGGCGAAGGCGAAGGGGAGAGCGACCAGTCGAGGGGGATCCTTGTCGCGGTCCCATTTGCGGCAAGGTTGGATCCAGGGTGATTGGATCCGCTCGACCATCACCCAAAAGGATCTCGACGACCTGGCCGACGAAGGCCTAATTGCGCACGGGGCGGCGAGGCTCCCGGGGATGGAGTGGCAGCCACAACCTCAGGAGGGTGAGTGTGTCCTCCTGGCGACTCATGTAGATTGAGAGTTCTCTCTGCCACCGCACCTTTTCTTTCGAGATTTTGTCTCACCAGACGACTGAAATGCTGATTCCGTATAAGGCTTCTTGGCTCGCAACAAATCACTCGGGTCTGCATTCCTTTGGTGTTCTTGCCATTCTTCTGCCACCATCTGAGCATCGGCGATCTTTGAGCCTTTCTGGAAGCACTCTTCTGCCTTCTTGCGGTTACCAGTGACAGTGATCATGCCTTTAGGGCCAGGTATCTTTAGTTTGAGGTACACGTAACATGGTCGAGCCATAAAACGTGCATAAGATGGCCTGCCCAAAATTTCATGATAGGCACTCTGGAAATCCACAACCTCAAATGTCAGCTTCTCTTTGCGGAAATTCTTTGAATCACCAAAAACTACATCAAGAGCAATCTGGCTGAGTGATGCGGCCTTCTTGCCAGGGATGACTCCATAAAAACTCATGTTGCTTGTGCTCAGTCTGGACATCGGAATGCCCATCCCTTTCAGCGTCTCGGCATACAGTATATTCAAACTGTTGCCGCCGTCCATCAACACTTTGGTTAGTCGAGTGCCTTCAACGACGGGGTCAACCACCAGCGCTTGCCTCCCAGGGGTGGCTATGTGCGTGGGGTGGTCAGATTGGTCGAATGTAATGGCAGTCTGAGACCACTTTAGGTAATTGGGTGTTGATGGAGCAGCCATATTCACCTCTCGGTTTATAACTTTCAATCGATTTTTGCTCTCAACATCGGCAAAAATCATCAAGGTGGAATTGACCTGCGGATATTCCTCGTCACTATCCTCCTTGTCCTCAACCTTGTCCGACTCTTTCTTTTTGTCCTTGGGCTGCTTCCCTTGGAACTACTGTATCAGGAGTCGACACTGTCGAGTGGTATGCTTCGGGTAGATGAAATTACCCTCGTCGTCTTTCTTGGTGTGGATGTGACATGGTAAATCCAACACGTCATTTCCTTTTTTATCTTTTACTTTCTTGGGGTTCCAAGGCCCCTTGGGTTTCCCTTTGAACTTTCCTTGGTTCAGGGCCAAGGCTTCTCCCGGAGCGGCTGGCTCGGCTTTACGCTTTTGCTTCCGACTGGAATTTCCGCCTCCGGTGTCCTGGGCGACTGACTTGTGCTTGCCGCTCCGGAGCCGATCCTCTTCCTCACCATTGGCATATTTGGTGGCAATTTCCATCATTCGACTCAGAGACATGTCTCCGGTTCGACCGAATTTCAGACTTAGCTCTCTGTATTTTACGCCCTCCTTGAAGGCGCAAACTGCCTGGTGATCAGATACATTTTCTACTATGTGATGCAGTGTGATCCATCTCAGGATGTAATCCCTCAGAGTCTCAATAGACTTCTATACACAAGATTGCAGCTCTGTCAGTCCCGCCGGCCGCTTGCATGTTCCTTCGAACGTCCTGACAAACACTCGGGAGAGGTCCTCCCACGTGTAGATGCTGTTGGGTGTCAACTGATTCAGCCATGCCCTGGCTGACCCTTCCAACATGAGAGGCAGATGCTTCATGGCCACCTCATCATTTCCACCGCCGATCTGAACAGCCATTCGGTAGTCCTCAAGCCAAGTATCAGGCTTGGACTCACCGTTGAACTTGCTGACTCCAGTCGCCAACCTGAAGTTGGGAGGAATCACCGCGGCTCTGATGGCTCTGCTGAAACACTCTGGTCCAGAGACGTGCACTCGGCTGCTGGTGGGTACATCTCTGTCAATACCCTCTCCGTGGGCTCTGTTCCGGTCGACCAGACCTTGAACGATGATGGATCTCACATCAAAGCCTGGTTCCCTGGGGTCGACTGGAATTCTTCGCCCGCCACTGTACTGGCGTCTGTCATCCTGCTGTCGAGGCATATATGATCCACCCCTCCGAGGAGGAGTGGGCACTCGACGTTGATCGTTGCGATCAACTCGGTGATCATCCTGCTCATAGTTCCTGTACTGATTGTGTCGGTCTCCATGCCCTTCACACCTCGGGGGCGATCTGGGGCTATGAGCTGACTGGACAGTATTCGCCGCCACGGACCTGCTATGAATCCTGTTCCGCGACTGCGACACAGCCAAATTCTGATCTCCAGCTGCCCACAGCAAATCCCTGATCTGCATCAAGCCTCTGCCAGCCTTTGACTGGGAAGGCTGAATTGACTCTGCTATACGTGTTGCAGCTGCCAAATTCTGGATTGGAGTGCGGTATACCTGAGTCGGAGGTTTAAAGAGTTGGCGTCGACTGGAGTCTAGTATCGGTTGCCGTGCGCGCTCGTCGAGTGCCCGCTGAAGGTTCTCCAGTCGAGTGCGCTCAGCCAGGTTGGCCAAGCGCGCATCCTCTAAGGCGCGAGCCTCAGGGGTTTCTACAATGATCGGAGTATGAAGCGCATCCATGTTCCGATGGTGAAGCTCTTCCCTCTGCTGTGAGTCGAGGGGCTCGGGGCGGTACTCCTCATGGTCGTGCGATGGGTCGCCTCCACCGTTGCCTCCCTCGGTGCCAGGAAAGTCGAGGGGAACGTGCGTCCCATTGACCATCAGGACCTCCGCCGCCGGATCACTGATGTCGCATTCGGATGCAGTCTTTGCAGAGCCAGTCGACAGGTCGAACACGCCGTAGAGAGATTCGTCGGGCTCGATTGCCGCGACTTGGGCAGTGGTCGACTGGCGAGCCACTGCCTGCCTCACCCACCGCTGAAGCCTCGACCGACCGGAGCGCTTATGCCGGCGGGAAGCTGGGAGGGAGGATGACACGAAAATCGGCCGATACTGAGTCGACGGTTGCTGCAGAAGGACGTTGCGGACGCATGCTCGAAAGTGCATTGCTCCGTGGACCGGGAGCGCATCCACATCGAGCGGAGCCTCCTGGAGCCAGGCAGAGTCGTCGGCGACGAATGTGAGCGCGCTGAGACGGATCTCGCGGCCCTCAACCAAAACTCCACCTAAAACCACCATGATGGGAATTGAAAAGATTGCAACTTCTCCAACAAGTCGCTAAGACACTTGCTCCACGGTGGGCGCCAACTGTCGTGGTTCTCAGTCTGACAGTAGAATAGGGGTAGGTATGTAGAGGCAAGATCCTAGCTATGGAGCAGTTGTGCACACAAGTGTTTTACAAGTTCAGGCCCTTCTCGGAGGAAGTAACAGCCCTACGTCTCGGAGCCCGGAGGCGGTCGACTGGATTATATGTGTGAGAGTTACAGGAGTGCGAACCCTTCTACCAGTGGAGGGGGGTGGCTTATATAGAGGATGCCAAGACCCCATCCAACCCACGTAGCAGAGGGTTAAAGTACATTAAGGTCTGGCGTTACTAGTAACGCCCTACATAAAGTGTCATCATGACCATTAAGACTACTTAATTACAGACCGTTTGGATACAGAGTAGATCTTGAACTCCTCATGGTCGAGTGAGTCTTCATGGTCGAGTGTCTTCAGGTTCGTCGACTGTCTTCTAGTCCGTCGAGTGGAGTTCCTCTTGGTCGACTGGAGGACGGCTTCTTCTAAAAGACGTCCTTGGGGAGGGTACCTTAGACAGGTTCATGACCCTACCTTAGGTACATGACTTCATCAGGCGCTACAGCTAAAGCTTAGCAGTAGCGCCTGCTGGCACGCGCTACTGCTATATCTACTTAGTAGTGGCGCTTACCCAAACAATCTCTACTGCTAATTACTAGTAGCGCTTTCGTGAACAATCGCTACTACTATTATTCCTAGTTCCATTTTTTTATTTTAGGTGGTATTCATACACATGTGTACAATTTTTCATACAGTAGCAATTTAGAGATTGTTTTAGCATCATAATGAGTTATTAAATCACTAGGTGAAAGAACTTTGGGTTGGTTTCAAGTGCATGGATCCAAAGTAACCAATGGTCACTTTGGATCCATCCATTTGAAACTAATCCACGATTCTTTCACCCAATGACATAATAACATATCATCATCATCATAATATCATTAACAACTTATCATCATAATATATCATTGTCATACATCATATAACAACTTCGTCACTAGTTATAATAACAACTCCTCCTCATCATCATCATAGTACTCATAATCACTACTCCTACTCAGCATCTCCATCAAGTCTAAGACATTGTAGTCATATATAATCAACACTAACTAATTGTTCTTAATACTTAGGACCTACTCCTCTCTCCTAGCTAAAATACCATAAAACAGATAAACCGGTCCTTTACCATAATGGAGAATGGACATAAACCTATCTCCAACTTGTGGCTTGCGCACATTCATTTTGTCTCCAATTATTTGCGTGTGCGCATTCATCACTTTGCTCCATTCTTTGATTTTGAGCCTTCCATCATTTGAAGAAATCGAGTATGCAGTATGGTAAGCCTCCGAAGGAGTTGGTCATAAGCTAACCATATGCATATCACCTTCGGTAGATAGCATGTGAGGCACAACCTGCTTCGGGAGCATCTGTTCAAAAACGAAATAGTAACATATATAGTTAGCAATGTAGTTTACCTAAGAATAATGTATGCAATGAAGTTACCATCATTAACAAAATCTTACCAAGTTTTTGTCAATGAAGTTACCATCAAGCAATTTATGGACTAGTGGCACGTATCTTGTATAATTTGGGATGATAGAGTGACTGGTTTTGAAGGCCTCAACATCTTCTATGAATGAGACAAGATAACCTTTCTCCTCACAATTAACCTTGGAGTCATAGCTGTAGTATGTGTTGTCTACTACCTTCCGAGTATTTCTTGAAGATAAGAAATAAGCTGACAATTATAAATAAATAAGTTTAGTATAGACAAACACCAAATATTTTTAAATTAACAACATAAATTACCAAACTCAACAAATTAGTTTGACAAACTCACATCTAGGTAAAACTGGAGGCATATCCACATCCACCCAGATGTTGATATTATCATCATCATAATAATCTTCGGTGCGAATATCAAATCTTATTCACATTCCCTCCTCAAATCCATATGCCTTACAGAGAGCTTCCCAATTAGAGCAACCGAAATGGGAGCGATTGACCGCATTGTAGAACTTAACTGAAATGCTTGTCGTTGCGTACCGTACAAACATCGAAGGTCTCTTCCAGCTTCACGGTGAAAAACCTATCATTTTGCAGGTGAGGAAACCTGTCGCACACACCACAGTCATCGTAGCAGTACCCGCGCTCCGGGATCCCATCGTCACCAGACATCTCCTGTGTTCAAAATTCAAAGATTATAACTCGATGGCAAAAGCCAAAAAATCCGACATGACCTTTGCTAGAAAAGGACATATCGAGCGCCTAAAATTCGCCGGAATGGAAATTAATCAACAATACGGCAAAACATAAGCCACTTATCGATGGTCATTGCCTTTCAATGGTTCAAAATATGAAAAAAAAACATTTGAAAATATCTTATATATAATCGTAACACTAAATAAAGTAGTTTTATTAACTACTTACTAAATAAACTAGTTTTATTAACTAATTACTAAATAAACTAGTTTTATTAACTAATTACTAAATAAAATAGTTCTATTAATCACTTACTATAAATAAACTAGTTCTATTAAGCACTTACCAAATAAACTAGTTCTATTCAGTACATAATATAAATAAACTAGTTATATTAATCACTTACTAAATAAACTATTTTCTATTAAACACTTGCTAAATTTTCTTACTTCTATTTTATTCAAAACACCTACAATTGCTAAAAAAAGTACGGTTTGCAAGAACAGAGAAAAGGGAGGGAGGTAGGAGAGAGGAGGGGGGAGGCGGCCATAGGAGGATGGGGAGGGGCCGGCCGGAGGAGGAGGAGGGAGGGGCAGTGGGAGGAGCAGGAGGAAGGGGCGGTGGGAGGAGCAGGAGGAAGGGGCGGTGGGAGGAGAACTATCGGCGGAGGAGGGAGCAGGGGGCGGCCGCAGGCAGAGGGAGGAGGGGGCGGCTGCAGGCGTAGGGAGGAGGGCGCGGTGGGAGGAGGAGGGAGGAGGGCACGGTGGGAGGAGGAGGGACGGAAGGAGGGAGTACCTCGGTGGCGGACGGACGACAGCGGCGATGACGAACGACAGCGGTTATCGGCGCGGGCGAGAGTGAGGGGGGAGTGAGTGAGAGAGAGGGGTCAGCCGCGTGCATGGGGATAAGGTAGGGTTAGTATTAGCGTAGGTAAGAAAACGCGCTATAGCTAACGAGAATAGCAGTAGCGATGCGCGAGTATGCACGCTACTGCTAAGTTGGACTAGCAGTAGCGCTTTGCTAATAAAAGCGCTACTGCTAAGTTGTCTATCAAATGCAGAAATACATTGGCCATCAATGATATTTTTGTGTATAATCTGAATTGTCAATATAAGTCCTCTCCGGTAGGAACCAGAGAAGACTCATATTGCGGCCACAAATTCTACACATAGAGTTCAGTGAAGACCAACTAGTTGTGATAGTTTGAGGAGTAACATATTTAAGGTGGTAAACACCCTGTTCGCGGAGCGAGTGGGACTAAACTATTGGGCTGAACTTAGCAGTAGCGAGTTTTAAAGTAGTGCGCTGCTGCTAACATCTGTAGCAGTAGCGCGGTTCGTTATAAGGTGCTACTGCTATAACTAGCTGGACGGCAAGGTCATGGCAATTAGAGCAGTAGCGCGGTTTTGTTGGAATGCGCTACTGCTACTTTTCTTTCAGCAGCGCGTTTTCCTCGAACTCGCTGCTGCTAATTAGCAGTAGCATTTGTTTTTAAACCACGCTGCTGGTAAGATTCTATGTATAAAGTTTTCCCTAGTAGTGTATGTTTAATATGAATGTCAATTATATTAATAATTGGATTATTAATAATAGGGCAATTAGCCTGCTAATGGAGAATTAGCTAGCTAATTGGTTTTTGCTATTGCAAACGGTTATTGAGAAAATACTATGGGCGATGACCTAAGGCAACGCACACAATTTCTAGGAATAAACCATGTTCGATCGATGAACAATCATACACGACATTCTCTTCAAAAGGTTTTGCATTAGGCCACCTTGCGCAAACGTTTACCGCATAGAAACTGTGTGTGATGGACAGCCTTTGCCACACAGTTTCTTCTACACACCATGTGTGATGCATTCAATAACGCAAACGATAAAATTGTTAATATTGTGTGCTATGGGAACGCTATCACAAACGATTTAATGGGGAAAATTGTGTGTGATGTACCTACGAACGGAAATGTTTTCCTTGCAGCGACTGTGTTGGATGTATATACGAACGGAAATGTTTAGCGGGGACTGACTGTGTGGGATGTACTTACGACCGAAAACGATTTCGCATGTATAATTGTATTTTTTTTATCACTAATGTATGTATAACCGTATTTGCTTGCCCGCCAGCCGCACATGACCTCATTTTGCCGAGCGTGTGTGCCAGGAGGGCATATCACTGACGGTTTCTGGGTTGTGTGGGAAGTACCCCCCCTATCTCCCACACTCACTAGGTAACGGTTCCGAACGCCATTGTGGAAAGGGGTTAAAAACCATTGTAGGATCGAAAGTATGTCTAGAGGGGGGGTGATTAGACTACTTGACCAATAAAAGCTTAGCCTTTTCCCAATTTTAATTCTTCGCAGTTTTTTAGCAAATCAGCACAAGTCAAGCAATCAACCTACACATGCAATTCTAGAGTATAGCAGCGGAATTTAACGTAATTGCATATGAAGGTAAAGGGGAGGAGTTTGAGAAGGCAAACGCAATTGACGACACGGAGATTTTTGAGCCGTGGTTCCGATAGGTGGTGCTATCATACATCCATGATGATGGATACTTCAACCCACGAAAGGTAACGGTTGTGCGAGTCCACGGAGGGCTCCACCCACGAAGGGTCCATGAAGAAGCAACCTTGTCTATCCCACCATGGCCGTCGCCCACGAAGGACTTGCCTCACTAGGGGTAGATCTTCACGAAGTAGGCGATCTCCTTGCCCATACAAACTCCTTGGTTCAACTCCACAATCTTGTCGGAGGCTCCCAAGTGACACCTATCCAATCCAGGAGACACCACTCTCCAAGAAGTAACAAATGGTGTGTTGATGATGAAATCCTTGCTCTTGTGCCTCAAATGATAGTCTCCCCAACACTCAATTCTCTCTCACAGGATTTGGATTTGGTGGAATGAAGATTTGAGTGGAAAGCAACTTGGGGAAGGCTAGAGATCAAGATTATTATGGTAGGATTGGAATATCTTGACCTCAACACAAGTGTAGGTGGTTCTCTCTCAGAAAATGTAAGTTGGAAGTGTAGGCATGTTCTGATGGCTCTCTCCACGAGTGAAGAGGTGTTGGAGGGGTATATATAGCTTCCACACAAAATCTAGCCGTTACACACAACTTACCAATCTCGGTGGGGCCAAATTGTGAAACTCGGTCGGACCGATTCAGCAAATCTAGTGACCGTTAGGATTTTCGGTGGGACCGACATGCAACTCGGTAGGACCGATATGGTTAGGGTTAGGGCATAACGTAATCTCGGTGAGACCAATTACACAAACTTGGTGAGACCGATTTTGGTAATAAGCTAACCAGAGAGTTGGTCGGGCAAACTCGGTGGGACCGACTCGCTCATCTCGGTGAGACCGAAATGTTACGAAAGGGAAACAAAGAGTTTGCCTTGCAATCTTGGTGGGACTGATCGCTCATCTCGGTGGGACCAAAGGGAAACAAAGAGATTACAATCCCATCTCGGTGAGACTGAGATCCCTATCGGTGAGACCGATTTGCCTAGGGTTTGTGGCAGTGGCTATGACATCTAAACTCGGTGGCGCCAGATAGAAAGAATCCATGGGGCCGAGTTTGACTTTTGGTTTAGGTCATATGTGGATGTGAGAAAGTAGTTGATGCTTTGTAGCATATCACTAAGCACTTTGAGCAAGAACCTCATTAAGAAACACCTCATCCCTCCTTGATAGTATTGGCTTTTCCTATAGACTCAATGTGATCTTGGATCACTAAAATAGAAAATGTAGAGTCTTGAGCTTTGAGCTTGACCCAATCCTTTTGTCCTTAGCATTTTGAGGGGTCCACTTTTCACATCAACGCCATGCCAATCATTGAGCTTTCCTAAACGCATTAGCTTAATGAGCTATATGTTGTTAGGAATTACCAAAACCACCTAGGGATAGTTGCACTTTCAATCTCCCCCTTATTGGTAATTGATGACAACATATAGATCAAAGCTTCGACGAATGATAATAAGATTGAAAAACGTTGTCGCTTTGAGAAGTATGTGAAAAGCAAGAGCTCCCCCTAAATTTGTGCATAGTTTAAGATTTGCTTTGGACTACAAATGCACAATGAGTTAGGATCATGGGTCACTCTTCCATGTCACATACATCTTGGTGGAGCGCTCAAAATGATAATAATTAAATACATGCACTCATCACCAAGCAAAGTGAATGAGATAATATCATCCAATCAAGCAATAATGTAGCATAGTATGTGATCAACCACATGATCATCCAAGCATCACACCAAAGCATAGAGTATCTCAAACAAGCAAATAACAAATTTCAACCACCAAAAACAAGAGAGAACAAAAGCAACACTCTCTCTTGAAGCCTATGGTCTATACATTTTCTCCCCCTTTGGCAACAAGTTACCAAAAAGTTCATAAAAATGCATAGTGTTAGGTCGACTCTCAGGCTTGGTCTTTAGGTGGTGGTGTTCCTCTTGCAGGAATACTCCTGCTGTTCCTCTTGGGTGCAGCTTCAGGCACTGGGACTTGTTCTTCTCTCCAGTAGGAATACTCCTGGTGTCCCTCTTGGGTGCAGCTTTGGGCTTAGGTTCAGCTGCCTTGAGAGCTTCTTTGGGCTTTGATGGAGTAGCCCCTGATCTTATAGGATTTCCCATAAGCTTTTGAGCTTTAGGTGCTGGTGCAGCAACCTCTTCCTCTTCTTCCATCATAGATGGTTTTTCAACTACTCTGGCCATAGTCTTCTTAGCTCTTTCTTTCCTTTTCTTCTCAGCCACTACTTGCTCTTTGGGTTCAGATCCCAAAGTCTGTTGAGTTGTTCCTCTGACCTTCAACATAGGAGTCATCTTGGCTGGAACTTTCCTGTTCATCCCAGGCTTGATGGCAGCAGTTGTGCCATATTCCTTCTTCAGCACCTTCCTAGGTGTGGCCTCATCCTCATCTGCTAGATAGTCCTCATCTTCAGAATTTGAGGTCTTCTTCTTTCTGGCCATGGTGGCTGCTGATACGTCTCCAATGTATCTATAATTTTTTATTGTTCCATGCTATTATATTACCCCTTTTCGATGTTTATGGGGTTTATTTTACACATTTATATCATTTTTGGGACTAACCTACTAACCGGGAGGCCCAGCCTGTATTGCTGTTTTTTTGCCTATTTCAGTATTTTGAAGAAAAGGAATATCAAACGGAGTACAAACGGAATGAAACCTTCGGGAGCGTGATTTTTGGAACGAACGTGATCCGGAGAACTTGGAGTGCAAGTCAAGCAATAAACAAGGCGGCCAGGAGATAGGAGGGCACGCCCACCCCTCCTGGGCGCGCCCCCTGTCTCCTGGGCCCCTCGAGCGGCCACCAACGTACTTCTTCCTCCTATATATACCTACGTACCCCAAAAACATCCAGGGAGCTGCCGAAACAAAATTTCCACCACCGTAACCTTCTGTATCCGTGAGATCCCATCTTGGAGCCTTCGTCGGTGCTCCGCCGGAGGGGGAATCGACCATGGAGGGCTTCTACATCAACACCATAGCCCCTCCGATGAGTTGTGAGTAGTTTACCATAGACCTTCGGGTACATAGTTATTAGCTAGTTGGCTTCTTCTCTCTTTTTGGATCTCAATACAATGTTCTCCCCCTCTCTTGTGGATATCTATTCGATGTAAACTCTTTTTGCGATGTGTTTGTCAAGATCCGATGAATTGTGGGTTTATGATCAAGTTTATCTATGAGAAATATTTAAATCTTCTCTAAATTCTTTTATGTATGATTGAGTTATATTTGCAAGTCTCTTCAAGTTATCAGTTTGGTTTGACCTACTAGATTGATCTTTCTTGCCATGGGAGAAGTGCTTAGTGTCGGTGTCAAAACCAGCGGATCTCGGGTAGGGGGTCCCGAACTGTGCGTCTAAGCGGATGGTAACAGGAGACAAGGGGCACGATGTTTTTACCCAGGTTCGGGCCCTCTTGATGGAGGTAAAACCGTACTCCTGCTTGATGAATATTGATGATATGGGTAGTACAAGAGTTGATCTACCACGAGATCAAAGAGGCTAAACCCTAGAAGCTAGCCTATGGTATGATTGTTGTTCGTCCTATGGACTAAAACTCTCCGGTTTATATAGACACCGGGGAGGGCTAGGATTACACAGAGTCGGTTACAATGGGAGGAGATCTTCATATCGTATCGCCAAGCTTGCCTTCCACGCCAAGGAAAGTCCTATCCGGACACGGGACGAAGTCTTCAATCTTGTATCTTCATAGTCCGGGAGTCCGGCCAAAGGTCATAGTCCGGCCATCCTGACACCCCCTAATCTAGGACTCCCTTAGTAGCCCCTGAACCAGGCTTCAATGACGACGTGTCCGGCTCGCAAATTGTCTTCGGCATTGCAAGGCGGGTTCCTCCTCTGAATACTTCATAGAAGATGTTTGAACACAAGGATAGTGTCCGGCTCTACAAAATAAGTTCCACATACCACCGTAGAGAGAATAATATTTACACAAATCTAATCTGCTGACGTACTCCGTAGCGTGACGTCATGCCACAGCCAAACCTTTATTCGAATCGTTTTACTGTTCCACCTCAGCGCGTTTAGCGAGGCGGTTTCCTTGGCACGTCTTGTCAAAGCAGAGATCGTGTCCCCTTATTCTGGGATTCTCATCAATACGGGCGTGGGTAACCCAACCGCGCCATTAACCGCGGTGCTTGGGAGATAAGCAAGTTTTATTAGGCTGGTGGGGGCTCATAGTTTCGGCCGCCCATATAAGGGGATAAGGATCCGCCCTTTCCATCTATGTCTTCTTCCTCCTTTGCTTATCCATTCCTGCGCACTCGAGCTCCAGTGCCCAAGTCTGCACTTCCCACCTCAACCTTCTCCAATCATGTCCGGAGCGGGAGGTAGATGGATGGCCTCCACCGTCACGGAGGGGCACATCAAAAAGTTGAGGAAGGCCGGATACTTGTCTGACGACATCGCGCATTGGCTTCCAGATGAGGGGCAACTCATCCCCACCCCTAGGCCCCATGAGAGGGTAGTGTTTCTCCCCCATTTCCTCCGCGGACTGGGCTTTCCTCTTCACCCGTTCGTTCGGGGGCTCATGTTCTACTATGGCCTGGACTTCCACGATCTGGCCCCGAACTTCATCCTCAACATCTCGGCGTTCATCGTCGTGTGTTAGGTCTTTCTCCGCATCCAGCCCCACTTCGGCTTATGGCTGAAGACCTTCAATGTCAAGCCGAAGGTTGTGGGCGGCCGACAAGCGGAGTGCGGAGGCGCCATGGTGGGAAAGATAGCCAACGTTACATGGCTCGAGGGCGCCTTCGTGGAAACCATCAAAGGGTGGCAATCGGGGTGGTTCTACATCACCGAGCCGCATGACCCTAAATGGGCAGCGGCCCCCGAATTCCGATCTGGCATCCCCACATGGCTCACGTCTTGGAAAGAGACGGGCCTGTCAAGGGGTAATTCGGCAGAGGTGACCGGACTTCAAACCTGCATCAAAGATCTGGTGAACAAGAAGGTTAAACTTGTCAACGTAGTCCAGGCCATGCTCTTCCGCTGGATCCTCCCGTGTCAACAACGGGCTTTCAACTTGTGGGAGTTCGACCCGGCTCAGCAGCAGACTTTGTCCAGGATCTTCGACACAAAGCACGAGGACGCCTGGATGGTGCTATTCAAGAGCTCTGAGGTCTCCCCTCCCGTCACCGAGGATCACGGATTCTGCGCCAAGCGCCAAGCCACCGAAGTAAGCTTGTTTTTACCATTACGGGGTATTTGTTTTCCATAGTTTGACTTTATGCGGGATCTAAACTCCCATCCCTTTAACAGGACTGGCAGAAGAAGGCCGGACAGATCAACTATCCGGCTCCTTTGCCCGAAGACCCAGCGGACGCCCGTTTGACAAAGCTGCTGGTTCCGGCACCTCACATGGTGCTGGAGAAGAAGGCCAAGAAGAAGGCCACGGGGAATCGAAAGAGTTCCTGACGCCTGGTGGTGTCGGATTCATCGCCTGACGACCCCGAAGCTCCCTCCGCCTCCGAAGAAGAGGAGGAGGAAGAAGAAGCCTCTCCCCTCCAGCGGGGGGACGAAAGAAAAGGAAGGCCGCCCCAACTGGGGAGGCCGGAGGGTCCAAGAAGGGGAGGACCCTTCTACCGGACTACGCCTCCGATGCCGAAGACGGCGGAGAGGAATGGCCATCCAGGGTCAAGCCCCTGGCAAAATCGTAAGTATCCGGATACCAGAATAACTTATGGTGTCCCTCTATTGTACAGTACCTTCTGATGCCGAATTAAATTATGCAGCCCGCCCAAGGCCCAACTCGGTGATTCGTCGAGCGGCTCCCTGGATTCGTCGGACGTGAATAGCGCTTCACTCCCGACGGCCTCCTCCCCTCGCCCTACGAACGAAGCCGAGGTGGAGTCCCAAAAGGGACTAAACTAGGGGGAGGTGGTCCTGGAGGCGCCGCAACGCGACCTCCCGGACTCCAGGCCCAAAGGGGATGAAGCCCCAGAGAGTTCTAAGTCCGGCCCTGGGCCGGACACCGCTCCGGAACCTTCAGTGGTTCCGAAGTCCGGCAGACGGCCCCTTCGAAAGAAGGGCAAGCCTACAATACCGGCGGCCTCCACCCAACCGGAGGTGCCAGACAATTTGCTGGAGGTGCTTAACAGCGCCTCCATCAACGAGGAGCACCGCACTATTATGAGGGCGGTGATTCAGAAGGTTCAGTCCGCCAAGAGCGGGCTGACAGAAGCCTGTACCAGCCTTCTAACAGGCTTTGAGGTATGTGTTTAAAACATATAAAAATGTTACCGCATAGACAGTAGCCCCTGATGCTCAGTTTGGTGTTCGGAAAGAAAAGTCGGACTGAGGATCTAAAAAAGATATACGCAGGAGTCTAACACAAATATGTCAATATGGGAATGCAGGTTGCGCTGCTGACCTCTGCCGCACTGACTGCGGAGGTCGATGCATTGAAGTAGAGCCTCGAGCGGTCCGAGAACGAGCTCGGCCGTGCCAAGAAGCAGCTCGAGGACCAGGAAGGTATGTACTACCTTATGTAAGTATATAAAAACTACCTGGTTGCAAATAATGACAGGACCAACGTGAATGTTGCAGGGGCCACATCCGAGGTGGCGACCCTGAAGGAAGCGCTATCCAAGGCCAAAGACAATGCAGCCGTGGAGCGCACTGAGCAAGGAAAGCAAGAGGCGCGGGTGGCGGAAGTGAGGCAAGAGCTCGATGCTCACGTGAAGAAACATGAGAGTTTAGAGCTTGACTCGAAGACTCGAGAGTCCGAGCTTGCCTCGGCACTTTAAAGCGCCAAATCTGCCAAGGCCGAAGCCCAGAAAGCCCTCCAGGAAATTGAGGCGATGAAAAGGATTGCGGCGGGTAACGCATTCTTAATGAAAAGCAAGCACGTGAAAGTAAATTACCTGTTACTTACCCGCATCTGGAGCTCTCCAGGAGCATTCGTAGATCTGCCCCGCAGTGTATCCAACATCGCCGCATTCTACCGGGCCGAGAAAGGAAGCTTGACGGAGAAGGTGTTCTGGTCCTAGTATGCTGAGGTCGAATCCCCGGTGCCCTTGAGCGACCAGCTGAAGCAGCTGGTCGAACTTCATAAGGCAGCCGAACAGGCCATGAAGGGCCTGATAGGCCGGCTGTGGCCTGGGGAGGTCATGCCTTTGAGCTACTTTGGGTTGGTGCAGCGGCTGGTGGATGCCTGTCCACGGATTGAAGTCATCAAGCACTCCGTGTGCATCGAGGGCGCCCGTAGGGCTTTTGCCCGTGCTAAAGTGCACTGGGGCAAGCTGGATGCTGAGAAACTGGTGAAGGATGGGCCACCGGAGGGGAAGGAGCATCGCAGGCCCGAGATGTGTTATGAGGGCGTCCTGAAGGGTGCCCGTCTTGTAGCAAATGAATGTAACGGGGATGTAATTTTTGAGTAAAGTCGCTCGTGTTTATCATGTGCGCTGAAAACTTGTTCATATGCGCTAAGCAACGCCTTTTGAATTTAAAATATTACCTTCTGTGCGGTCGTTTATGAAATCTGAGAGATGCAAGTCGTCGGCTTCTACCCCCATGCCACGAGTGCTGGGGTGTTCGGGATAAACCTGAGCACTCTTGTTCCCATTGGTGGGTCCATCTAGGGAGGCGCTCAGCACAACGAACAAGGCCGCCGGACTTATAATGCTTTATCACTCTCACTTAGCCATAGAATTCTATAATTTTAAATTTCGGTGAAGCCCCTAGTATTCGGAAGACCGAGTTCGAGACGCTATCCACGCCTAGGCTGGATAAATCCAGCTCCTTGCTCTAAGCGGCATAAGTCTTTAGGGACTCGAAAAACCTCTCGAACAACGACCGGTCTCTCGCCCTATCATGACGGTCAGTTTTAGCTTTCTCTACTGAGGTGTTAACCCAGCTCAACTGGGGCACAATCGCAGTAGTTCTCCCAACGCTACCTTAGCCAACATTGCGGAATGTAAGGTACCAAAACATGGGAGCCGAGCAAACCCAACTATTGACCAAAGACATGATTCGGAGCCAATGCATATAATGCTATAAGTTCGGGGTGCCGCACTCATAAGAGTGTTCGGTCTTCTCACACCGTATTCTGGAGAGCTTAAGCCCCTGGTGTATTGGTCGTACCAAAGTGTACGGTTGCATGATGTCATGACTGAACATATTTACATGAAAAATGAATGCAATAATAGACAAGAGCTATGTATTGTTTATTAAAAGGGCTGCTATGAAAGCAGAACGATACAAATAATGCGATAAGCAAGAGATGGGATTATTTGACATTTCCCCCTCCAGGGGCAAGCTGCGAGACTTTAAGTAAGACAGGTATTTAGCTCGTTATAGAGACCACCTAGACATTTGACGTGGCTTGTTGTCCCCATGGTTGTCATCGTCTGTTCGGCGAGTGTATTGCCGGACAGGCCTTCCGAATAGTGGAGTCCTGAAAGTATATAAGAAGAAGAAATGGCAAAATTGGGAGCCCCTAGTGCGGTTGAGCCGCATTCTGGGCGTGCCGTGGTTGTGCCCCTCCCCTTATGCTCATGGTATTTCTAGAGTGTAGTTATGTACGCGTGGTACTGCTATCGCAATCTCGCAAGGGCTGGGGTTGGGGCCGCACTGCTATGCTTGCTCTGAACGTGCTAGCCGGTTTTGTTGTAGGTTACTTCGGGCGCGCTTGATGTTGTCCGGACGTTTAACAACCAGATTGGAGAATGGCCTTAAGAGGCTACTTTGTACTTCCTCCGCCAGGGCTGCCGTGTGCTCCTCTGTTCAGAGAGAGCGTTCGGTGTTTCCATTGACCGTAATGACTCCGCGAGGGCCTGGCATCTTGAGCTTGAGATATGCGTAGTGCGGCACCGCATTAAATTTTGCGAATGCGGTTCGTCCGAGCAGGGCGTGATAGCCACTGCGGAACGGGACTATGTCAAAGATTAACTCTTCGCTTCGGAAATTATCTGGGGATCCGAAGACCACTTCAAGTGTGACTGAGCCTGTATAGCTGGCTTCTACACCTAGTATGACGCCTTTAAAGGTCGTCTTTGTGGGTTTAATCCTTGAGGGATCTATACCCATTTTTCACATTGTATCCTGATAAAGCAGGTTCAGGCTACTGCCGCCGTCCATAAGGACTCTAGTGAGGTGAAATCCATCAATGATTGGGTCTAGGACCAATGCGGCGAATCCGTTATGACGAATGCTAGTGGGGTGGTCCCTTCGATCAAAGGTGATCGGGCAGGAGGACCATGGGTTGAACTTTGGGGCGACTGGCTCCAACACATAGATGTCCTTGAGAGCATGCTTCCGCTCCCTTTTGGGGATATGGGTTGTGTATATCATGTTCACCGTCCGCACTTGTGGGGGGAAGCCCTTCTGTCCTCTGTTGTTCGGCGGCCGGGGCCCCTCCTCGTCGTCGCTATGCAGCCCCTTGTCTCTGTTTTTGGCACTTAACTTGCCTGCCTGCTTGAACACCCAACAATCCCTGTTGGTGTGATTGGCTGGTTGTTCGGGGGTGCCGTGTATCTGGCACGAGCAATTGAGTATTCGGTCTAAACTGGATGGGCCCGGAGGATTTCTTTTGAATGGCTTCTTCCGCTGACCGGGTTTAGAGCCTCTGAATCCGGCATTAACTCACGTATCCTCAGTATTATTGCCGTTAATGCGGCACTTGTGCTTGTTACGACGTGACCTGCCATTGTTGTCCTTGGTATCTGAGTTACCCGGGCTCTTGGTTATGTTATTGCTACGAGCTAGCCAGTTGTCTTCTCCCGTGCAAAAGCGGGTCATGAGTGTCGTGAGGGCTACCATAGATTTCGGCTTTTCCTGTCCTAGGTGCCGGGCAAGCCATTCGTCTCGGATGTTGTGCCTGAAGGCTGCTAGAGCCTCTGCGTCCGGATAGTCGACTATTTGATTTTTCTTGGTTAGGAACCGTGTCCAGAATTGTCTGGCCGATTCCTCTGGCTGCTGAATTATGTGGCTTAGGTCATCGGCATCTGGTGGTCGCACATAAGTGCCCTGGAAGTTGTCAAGGAATGCAGATTCCAGGTCCTCCCAGCAACTAATTGACTCTGCTGGCAGGCTATTAAGCCAATGCCGAGCTAGTCCTTTAAGCTTGAGCGGGAGGTGTTTGATGGCATGTAGATCATCACCACGGGCCATGTGGATATGAAGGAGATAATCCTCGATCCATACCGCAGGATCTATTGTGCCATCATATGATTCGATGTTTACGGGTTTAAAACACTCGGGGATTTGATGATCCATTACTTCGTCTGTGAAGCATAGTGGGTGTGCGGCGCCCCTGTACTGGGCTATATCGCGACGTAGCTCGGATGAGCTTTGTCTGTTGTGTTCGGCCTGGCCGTATTTGTCATATCCGGCGTGATGGTTATCGTCACGTGACATGGGGCGCCCACGCGATCCGTAGATCGATCTTGTTTGCCTTGCCTTATCCTCCAATATGTCTTGCAGGTCTGGTGTGTTTCCCCGTGCTCTGGTATTTTTTGAGCGGCTCCGAGGTGCGGCTTGAGTTGAGGGCCGAAAGGCCTCTCTATCGCGGCCACGGGGTGGCCGATCGGCCGCATCATACGCTGGTGATGTAGGTTTAGTTGCTTCCTCCTCTAGTTGGGGTAGCAGCCTGCGCTTTGGGTAGCTCTTGAAGGGGCGCTCGAGTTTGTACTCTTCGGCCGCCAGGACTTCAGTCCATCTGTCGGCTAGCAAATCTTGGTCAGCTCTGAGCTGCTGCTGTTTTTTCTTGAGGCTGCTTGCCGTGGCCATAAGCCTGCGTTTGAAACACTCTTGTTCGACGGGATCCTCTGGCATGACAAATTTGTCGTCATTGAGGCTTGCCTCGTCTTCGGAGGGAGGCATATAATTGTCGTCCTCGACCTCCCTGTCTGCCACTCTCTCATGAGGGCTGGCGTCTCCGTCCTCCTGTGCTAAATCCTGCTGGAGGGGGTTGTCTTCGGCACTGTCCGGGGTGTTGTTATCTCCAATGCCGGACTCGCCGTTTTTGCTTTGGCGGGATTTAGAGCGGCGCCGCTGACGCTGGCGCTTAGGTTGTTTCTTGGAGGGGTCATCCTCCATTTTTTCATCGCCATTCCCTGCTTTTGGGGTGTCCACCATGTATATGTCATATGACGAGGTGGCTTTCCAGTGCCCTATAGGTGATGGTTCTTGGTCGTCTCCTTCATCGGCGTCCATACCGTCGATGTCTTCGGAGTCGAAGTCGAGTATGTCGGTTAAATCATCGATAGTGGCTACGAAGTGGGTGGTGGGTGGGTTTCAAATTTCTTCGTCGTCCGCATCCCAACCTTGCTGACCATAGTCCGGCCAGGGCTCTCCAGACAAAGAGAGAGACTTTAGTGAATTCAGGATGTTGCCAAAGGGCGAGTGCTGAAAGACGTCCGCGGCGGTGAACTCCATGATCGGAGCCCAATTGGGTTCGATCGGAAGGGGTGCGGAAGATTCAGAGTTCGGAAAGGAGTCCGACACCTTGGAGTTACAGGCCTCACAAAGGACTGGGCTGGTATTCGGCTCGATCGCCATAGATATTGCAGCTTCCGGGGCGGCGTCCAACCGTCCGTCCCCGATTGGCGTGGTCGGCTCCGAGCTAAGGGTCGGAGCGGACACCTGAGCGGCGCTCTAAGCGCTGTCCGGCGGCAGAGCTAGATCATGCCCATCATGACAGTGCGGCGCGCTCGGCCATGGCTCGAATCCGTCGAAGATCAAGTCCCCGCGGATGTCAGTCGTGTAGTTTAAACTTCCAAATCTGACCTGATGGCCAGGGGCGTAGCTTTTGATCTGCTCCAGATGGCCAAGCAAATTGGCCCGCAGTGCGAAGCCGCCGAACACGAAGATCTGTCCAGGGAGAAAAGTCTCACCCTGGACCGTGTCGTGGTTGATGATCGAAGAAGCCATCGGGCCTAAAGGTGACGACATAGAGGAACTCTCAATGAAAGCACCAATGTCAGTGTCAAAACTGGCGGATCTCGGGTAGGGGGTCCCGAACTGTGCGTCTAGGCGGATGGTAACAGGAGACAAGGGGCACGATGTTTTTACCCAGGTTCGGGCCCTCTCGATGGAGGTAAAACCCTACTCCTGCTTGATTAATATTGATGATATGGGTAGTACAAGAGTTGATCTACCACGAGATCAAAGAGGCTAAACCCTAGAAGCTAGCCTATGGTATGATTGTTGTTCGTCCTATGGACTAAAACTCTCCGGTTTATATAGACACCGGAGAGGGCTAGGGTTACACAGAGTCAGTTACAATGGGAGGAGATCTTCATATCGTATCGCCAAGCTTTCCTTCCACGCCAAGGAAAGTCCTATCCGGACACGGGACGAAGTCTTCAATCTTGTATCTTCATAGTCCGGGAGTCCGGCCAAAGGTCATAGTCTGGCCATTCGGACACCCCCTAATCCAGGACTCCCTCACTTAGCTTTGGGTTCAATCTTGCGTGTCCTTACCCAGTGACAGAAAGGGTTGCAAGGCACGTATTGTATTGTTGCCATCGAGGATAAAAAGATGGGGTTTATATCATATTGCTTGAGTTTATCCCTCTACATCATGTCATCTTTCTTAATGCGTTACTCTGTTCTTATGAACTTAATACTCTAGATGCATGCTAGATAGTGGTCGATGTATGGAGTAATAGTAGTAGATGCAGGCAGGAGTCAGTCTACTTGTCACAGACGTGAAGCCTATATACATGATCATGCCTAGATAATCTCATAATTATTCGCTTTTCTATCAATTGCTCGACAGTAATTTGTTCACCCACCATAATACTTATGTTATCTTGAGAGAAGCCACTAGTGAAACCTATGGCCCCCGGGTCTATCTTTTATCATATTAGCTTTCAATCTACTTTTATTTGCATCTTTACTTTTTGCATCTATATTATAAAATACCAAAAATATATTTATCTTATCATACTATCTCTATCAGATCTCACTTTCGCAAGTGGCCGTGAAGGGATTGACAACCCCTTTATTGCGTTGGTTGCGAGTTCTTTGTTTGTTTGTGTAAGGGCGTGGGACTTTTGAGGAGCCTCCTACTGGATTGATACCTTGGTTCTCAAAAACTGAGGGAAATACTTACGCTACTATTGCTGCTTCACCCTTTCCTCTTCAAGGAAAACCAACGCAAGCTCAAGACGTAGCAAGAAGGATTTCTGGCGCCGTTGCCTGGGAGGTCTTTGCTCAAGTCAAGACATACCAAGTACCCATCACAAACTCATCTCCCTCGCATTTACATTATTTCCCATTTGCCTCTCGTTTTCCTCTCCCCCACTTCACCCTTGCCGTTTTATTTGCCCTTTCTTTCCCAATCTCTCTCTCTCTTTCGCTTGCTTCCTTCTTCCTCGCTTTTGTTTGCAGTTATGTCTGAAATTGGGGAGATTATCATTGATATGGACAATAATGATAACATAGAAAATTCTAAGGCTCCGGCCAAAGAACCCCCTATCTTGCATACTAAAAAGTTTCATATCGGTAGTGGTAACATTATTGGAAAAGGTGTTATTCAAGATTTCTTTACTTGTGTCGGTGCTTTACCTTCCATGGGTGGTTCCATTCTTCATAAAACTAGTAGTCTTGCGGATGCTATTGCTATGCTTGTAGTTGAACTTGAAAGACAATTTATGCATATGCATCCTTGCATACAAAGAATTTTTCTAGAATTTTCCAATATTGAGCATTCTTCTATTAAGCATTCTGTTACTATATTTTTGGATCATGAGTTTAGATTTATAATAAGAGAGGCCAAAGAAATCTTTGCGCACTATAGGGTGGACGCCGTTCGTCCTCCCATAGAGGCGGTCCTCTTTGATCAAGAGGAAATTAGGCGTTTTCAATCTTTGAACTATGTTGCTTTCAATGAAAACCTTAAAAAAGGTTCCTACCAATGTATTGCAACTTAATAATGATTTTGCTCTTAATAATGAGCTAGGATACTCTCTTGAGTATAGGCTCACGAGATTTTGCCAAAAGAATGCTTTTAGTGATGAATTAGTTGTGCATTATGAAGGGCCAAAGGAGGAACCCATTCCTCCTGAGATTGATCTTGGGGACTTCTGTCCTGCAAAATTTAGCCCTTTTGATTATTTTTGCTTGCCTCAAAGGAAATTTGCTGCCGAACGTAGAGAATATGAGATGAGTTTTCAAGATCTATCTTCTTATTATGGCACTACTTAGATCTATCTTCGCTTTTATGCCTAGCTAGGGGCGTTAAACGATAGCGCTAGTTGGGAGGCAGCCCAATTTTCTTTGTGTTTTTTGTTTTTGTTCCTGTTTATTAATAAATTTTGCATATACTTTCTGTTTAGATGTATTTTTATGTTTTAATTACTGTTTGTGCCAAGTAAAACCTATAGGATAACCTATGATGATAGTTGATTTGATTCTGCTGAAAAACAGAAACTTTGCGCTCACGAGAAAAAACTTCAATAAATCACAAAAACGAGCTTTTGCATTGATTATTTTTGCTGCTGATCAACAAACAAATTGCCCAGTACTTCCTATCTTGGTAGGATTTTTAGAGTTCCATAAGTTTGCGTTAGTTGCAGATTGCTACAGACTGTTCTGTTTTTGACAGATTCTGTTTTTCGTGTGTTGTTTGCTTATTTTGATGCATCTATGGCTAGTATTAAGTGGTATGAACCATAGAGAACTTGGAATACAGTAGGTTTAACACCAATATAAATAAAGAATGAGTTCATTACAGTACCTTATGTGGTGGTTTTGTTTTCTTTCACTAACGGAGCTTATAAGATTTCCTGTTGAGTTTTGTGTTGTGAAGTTTTCAAGTTTTGGGTAAAGCTTTGATGGACTATGGAATAAAGAGTGGCGAAAGCCTAAGCTTGGGGATGCCCAAGGAACCCCAAGATATTCAATAATATCCAAAATCCTAAGCTTGGGGATGCCCACGGGAAGGCATCCCCTCTTTCGTCTTCGTTCATTGGTAGCTTTACTTGGAGCTATATTTTTATTCGCCACATGAGATGTGTTTTGCTTGGAGCGTCATGTATTATATTAGTTTTTGATTTTTAGTTTACCACAATCATCCTTGATGTACACACCTTTTGGGAGAAGCCTACTTGATTTGAATTTATTAGAATATGCTATGTGCTTCACTTATATCTTTTGAGCTTGTTAGTTTTTGCTCTAGTGCTTCACTTATATCTTTTTGAGCACGGCGGTGGATTGATTTTATAGAAATTGTTAGTCTCTCATGCTTCACTTATATTATTTTAAGAGTCTCTTAGAACAGCATGGTATTTGCTATGGTTATAAAATTTGTCCTAGAATGGTGGGCATCCAAGTTGGGTATAATAAAAACTATCATAGGAAGTGAATTGGATGCTATGATCAATTTGATACTTGATAATTGTTTTGAGATATGGAGGTAGTAATATTAAAATCATGCTAGTTGGGTGATTACGAATTTAAAGAATGCTTGTGTTGAAGTTAGCAAGTCCCATAGCATGCATGTATGGTTAAAGTTGTGTAACAAATTTGAAACATGAAGTGTACCTGGCTTGTGCATCCTTATGAGTGGCGGTCGGGGACGAGTGATGGTCTTTTCCTACCAATCTATCCCTATAGGAGCATGTGCGTAGTGCTTGGTTTTTGATGACTTCTAAATTTTTGCAATAAGTATATGAGTTCTTATGACTAATGTTGAATCCATGGATTATACACGCTTTTACCTTTCCATCATTGCTAGCCTCTTCGGTACTATGCATTGCCCTTTCTCACCTTGAGAGTTGGTGCAAACTTCGCCGGTGCATCCAAACCCCATGATATGATACACTCTATCACACATAAACCTTCTTATATCTTCCTCAAAACAGCCACCATACCTACCTATTATGGCATTTCCATAGCCATTCCGAGATATATTGCCATGCAACTTTCCACCGCTCCGTTCTTCATCATCATGACATACATTACTTTTGTCATATTGCCATTGCATGATCATGTAGTTGACATCGTATTTGTGGCAAAGCCACCATGCATAATTTTTCATACATGTCACTCTTGATTCATTGCACCATCCTAGTACACCGCCGGAGGCATTCATATAGAGTCATATCTTGTTCTAGTTTCGAGTTGTAATTCATATGTTGTAATCAATGAAAGTGTGATGATCATCATTATTAGAGCATTGCCCAAAAAAAAGGCCAAAAGAAGAAAGGCCCAAAAAAAGAAAAAAAGAAAAAAAGAACAAATAAATATAAATAAAAGGGGCAATGTTACTATCTCTTTTTCCACACTTGTGCTTCAAAGTAGCACCATGTTCTTCATGTAGTGAGTCTCATATATTGTGCTTCAAAGTAGCACCATGTTTTTCATATAGTGAGTCTCATATGTTGTCACTTTCATATACTAGTGGGAATTTTTCATTATAGAACTTGGCTTGTATATTCCTACGATGGGCTTCCTCAAATGCCCTAGGTCTTCGTGAGCAAGCAAGTTGGATGCACACCCACTAGTTTTCTTTTGTTGACCATTCATTTATAGCTCTAGTGCATCCGTTGCATGGCAATCCCTACTCCTCATGTTGACATCAATATATGGGCATCTCCATAGCCCGTTGATTATCCTCGTCAATGTGAGACTTTCTTTTTTGTCTTCTCCACACAATCCCCAATCATTATTCTATTCCACCCATAGTGCTATATCCATGGCTCACGCTCATGTATTGCGTGAAGGTTGAAAAAGTTTGAGATTATGTAAGTACGAAACAATTGCTTAGCTTGCCATCGGGGGTGTAGAATTTGGGAACATCTTTGTGTGACGAAAATGAAGCACAGCCTAGCTATATGATTTTATAGGGATTAACTTTCTTTAGCCATGTTATTTTGAGAAGACGTGATTGCTTTGATTAGTATGCTTGAAGTGTTATTATTTCTTTTGTCAATATGAACTTTTATTTTGAATCCTTTGGATCTGAACATTCATGCCACAATAAAGAAAATTACATTGAGAGTTATGCTAGGTAGCATTCCACATCAAAAATTCTGTTTTTATCATCTACCTACTCGAGGACGAGTAGGAATAAAGCTTGGGGATGCTTGATACGTCGCCAATGTATCTATAATTTTTTATTGTTCCATGCGATTATATTACCCCTTTTGGATGTTTATGGGCTTTATTTTACACATTTATATCATTTTTGGGACTAACCTACTAACCGGAGGCCCAGCCCGTATTGCTATTTTTTGTCTATTTCAGTATTTCGAAGAAAAGGAATATCAAACGGAGTCCAAATGGAATGAAACCTTCGGGAGCGTGATTTTTGGAACGAACGTGATCCGGAGAACTTGGAGTGCAAGTCAAGCAACAAACGAGGCGGCCAGGAGATAGGAGGGCGCACCCACCCCTCCTGGGCGCGCCCCTTATCTCCTGGGCCCCTCGAGCAGCCATCGACGTACTTCTTCCTCCTATATATACCTATGTACCCCGAAAACATCCAGGGAGCCACCGAAACATAATTTCCACCGCCGTAACCTTCTGTATCCGCGAGATCCCATCTTGGAGCCTTCGTCGGTGCTTCGCTGGAGGGGGAATCGACCACGAAGGGCTTCTACATCAACACCATAACCCCTCCGATGAGTTGTGACTAGTTTACCACAGACCTTCGGGTCCATAATTATTAGCTAGTTGGCTTATTCTCTCTTTTTGGATCTCAATACAAAGTTCTCCCCCTCTCTTGTGGAGATCTATTCGATGTAAACTCTTTTTGTGGTGTGTTTGTCGAGATCCGATGAATTGTGGGTTTATGATCAAGTTTATCTATGAGAAATATTTGAATCTTCTCTGAATTCTTTTATGTATGATTGAGTTATCTTTGCAAGTCTCTTCGAATTATCAATTTGGTTTGGCCTACTAGATTGATCTTTCTTGCCATGGGAGAAGTGCTTAGCTTTGGGTTCAATCTTGCGGTGTCCTTACCCAATGACAGAAAGGGTTGCAAGGCACGTATTGTATTGTTTCCATCGAGGATAAAAATATGAGGTTTGTATCATATTGCTTGAGTTTATCCCTCTACATCATGTCATCTTTCTTAATGCGTTACTCTATTCTTATGAAGTTAATATGCTAGATGCATGCTGGATAGCGGTCGATGTGTGGAGTAATAGTAGTAGATGCAGGCAGGAGTCGGTCTACTTGTCACGGACGTGATGCCTATATACATGATCATGCCTAGATAATCTCATATTTATTCGATTTTCTATCAATTGCTTGACAGTAATTTGTTCACCCATTGTAATACTTATGCTATCTTGAGAGAAGCCACTAGTGAAACCTATGGGCCCCGGGTCTATCTTTTATCATATTAGCTTTCAATCTACTTTATTTGCATCTTTACTTTTTGCATCTATATTATAAAATACCAAAAATATATTTATCTTATCATACTATCTCTATCAGATCTCACTTTTGCAAGTGGCCGTGAAGGGATTGACAACCCCTTTATTGCATTGGTTGCGAGTTCTTTGTTTGTTTGTGTAGGTGTGTGGGACTTTTGAGGAGCCTCCTACTGGATTGATACCTTGGTTCTCAAAAACTGAGGGAAATACTTACGCTACTATTGCTGCATCACCCCTTCCTCTTCAAGGAAAACCAACGCAAGCTCAAGACGTAGCAGCTGCCTTTGGCAAGTTGCTGGGTGTGCTCCTGCTACCCTCATCATAGCTCCTAGAGGGACTAGTGCCCTCACTCATCTGAAATTGCTCCTCAGCTCTGTTCTAACTGTCACTCTGATCTGACATAGCGCAAACCCTGACAGCAGACCCTGTGAATAGATATAGATGAGGTAGATGGGATGAGCATCACAAAGTACAGAGGTTTTTGCAAAACAAATGAGTCAAAAACTTAGTTTTAGTTTTCCACAGAAATCATTTCGGATCTACCGATTTGTGAACTCCGTGATACCGAAGCAGCTTTTGGAACCTAAACTAGTGAACTCGGTCAGACCGAGTCACAGTTCGGTGGCACCGAGACTGCTAGGGTTTCACAAAGTCCTAAACTCGGTCACACCGATTTGCAATTCTTGGTCTGACCGAGAATCACATGTGCAATGGCCTAAGCCAAATCGGTGGAACCAATTTCTAAAACTCGGTTGGTCCGAGATGATTTCGGCGGAAACCTAACCCTAAATTTTCAATCCATAACTAATCTACGGAGTGATTTTGCTAGATAGGGTGATCTCAATTGTGGCAAGATACATGGCAAAACAATGTGCTAGGAATCGGAGAGAGATTAGCACAAGGATCATGTCCATACCCTAAGTGCGGCGATGGACCTGCTACGGCGACAACGGCGCAGACAATTCCCGTTGACGGCAGCGGAGACCAGTGGCGAGAGGCAGCTGGGGACGAGGAGGGCGATCCGGAGACCTAGGGAGGCAGGGCAGGCTGAGCGCGGGCGAAGGGGTTGGGAGAAATTTCCAAATTTTGGCCTGGGGATATAAATAGCCTGACCCTGTCGGTGTGACCGAGTGGAACAACTCGGTGGCGCCGAGATGCATGACTGCAAGCAGTTACTGCAACTCGGTGTGACCGAAAAGTTCAAATCGGTTGCACCGAGATTGAAAACCTAGATCGACTTAGTGATCTCGGTATGACTGAAATGGATGAATTGGTCAGACCGAAACGCACAAAGAAGTTTTGGAAGTTTTAAGTCTGACGAATCGGGGACTCCGAGTGCTCCTCACACAGAGTGGTTCAAATCTGACTTGATCAAACTTTGTGATGTAGCATGAATAGAATTTGAGATAGGAATAGCATAGATAGCTAGAGAGGGTTCTTAGGCATTCTTGTCCATCCACTTGGCAAAAGAAAAGAAGCCAATCAAGCAAAACAATAAATGGATGCCCTTGAATGAGTAAAATATGCAAACGACATGCTCACACAAAAGAATGGCAGATAAAATATGTGACAAAGCATGCACAACCAATTCTAGCATCTATCAAGCAATTGGCGATGACTAGGTCATCTATATATGAGTATATTGACTTAGGAGTCAAATGAGAACATTTGATCGTAGGTCATACTCATCGTTTAAGCTCAAGTGGGGTTGCCACTTTTACATAATGCATTGTTGTGTTCACACCATTAGAGTTGCTTTAGCTCAATTCTTAGAGTAAAGCTCCCCCTAGATGTGAGATCCCCCTAAGAGGGATGAACTAACCTTGGGTTTTGTCGATGATGACTTCATGTAGGTGTTGAAGATGTGGATGCTCTATGTTGATGTAGATCATTTGGAGCAATCCTTTGGAGTGAGTTGCACTTTTAATACCTACACGGGTTAGTCCCACAAGGAACAAACAAGGATATCCATAGACATAGAGTGATGCACGCACAAAATGATGTATACGAAAGCATTGGGTTACCTTGTCCCTTGTCTTACCAACAAGAGGGTTTGTGACTCCATGAACTAGTGTAAGATGTGGAAGTTGATTGCACTTGTTCTTGCCAAAATGATGAGAGTGAAGTATGTTGGCGGAGTCACCCTCAATAACTCTCTAGTTCTTCTTCTTTGGGATCCACATCATCTTGATGGGAATCCTTAGAGTTGTAGTTGTACTTGATGAAGTAGAACTTGATGTAGTCTTGGGAACCCACTTGACCAAGGCCTTAGGAGCTTCTTCAAATGCATCAATCTCCTCTTGAAGCTTGTCCTTGCATTTTTGCCTGTGGTCTTGTGGTGGAAGATCATCTTGAGCTTGTGTCCCTTTGAAATAAGTAGGATCATACTTCTCTTGTTGAGGAACAAACTTCGTCTTGGGGTATTGATCTTCTTCCCACTCAACTCCATTGGCATTGAACTTTCGTTCAAAACCAACACCTTGATTCTTCCGGTGCATTCCTTGCTTGCGTACAATTTCCTCGAATTGCTTACTCCCGACAAGGCTCTTGTAAACACCTTTCTCTATAATTCCCTTCAATAAGCTATTTTCTTGCTCAAGTGTAACTTGGCTAAGATAATCATTAGTGGAATCAAGAGAACTACTAGAAGCAACAACATTGGATTTAGCATGATGATTGTTGTTACTACTAGAGGATGAATCTTTCTTGTTCTTGTTACTAGACTTGACTTGAGGCATGTAAGTAGATAAGAGTAAACGCTTGGTAATGTAAGAAGAACTTTTCTTGCGAAGATCGTCATTGATTGCCTTTAAGAACTCATGCTCTTGCTCAAGGTTGAGATTTTCAAAGCGTAACTTCTCATGAGTCCTTAAAAGTTCGCGATGATCTCCTAAGATAGTTTCATGAGCTAACTTAAGAGTGTTTAGTTCTTTAGTTAGGAGCTCAATTTTCTCCTTATCATTGGCATTCATTTTATCTTGATTAGCATGATTAATTGACGTTTTGTCATAGTATTCATCACTAGAGTTGTCAACAAGTAAATCATCATCACCTAACAAGTCATCTTCATCACTATTGAAATCAACATACTCGGGGTGTGATACCTTTGGGCCTTTAGCCATGAAGCATCTTCCAAGTCCTTCATTTGATGAATCAAATATGTCGTAGGAGTTGGTTGACACAAGTGCTAGACCGGCAACACCTTCATCTTGAGTATGTTCTGAGTTGGAGTGATAGCTTCTCTCGGAGTGATGTTCGGAGTCGGAGCCGGATACCCATTCACCAACATGAGCTTGATGTCTTTGTTTTGTGTAGCTCTTTGATGATTTGTCCTTCCTTTCCGAATCCTTGCTTCTCCGGGATGTTCTTCATTCATAACGATCATCTCTACTCCTCTCTCTTGGTGGTGATTCTTCTCTTCTACTTCTTCTCTTAGGTGATTCTTCTCTTCTCTTGTAGGGAGCCGTACACTCATTGGAATAGTGTCCGGGTCTTCCACAATTGTAGCAATTACGCTCTCGACTCGAAGATCTTTTGTCATTGTAGGACCTTGACTTGGAACTTCTTTCCTTGCTCCTACTCTTGTAGAACTTGTTGAAATTCTTCACCATTAGGCTCAATTCTTCATTGAAGGTTTGTTTCTCACTTGATGATGTGGGAGCTTCACATGAGGCTTTGTAAGCACCACTTGACTTGTTGTGGAGCTCTTCCTTATTCTTGAGTGACATCTCATGAGCAACAATTCTTCCAATGACCTCCGTTGGCTTGAGATTCTTGTAACTGGGCATCATTTGGATCAATGTGCACATGGTATCATATTTTCCATCCAAGGCTCTTAGGATCTTCTTGATGATGAATTTGTCGGTCATTTCTTCACTTCCTAAGCCGGCAATCTCATTTGTGATGAGAGCAAGCCTAGAGTACATTTCAGCGACGCCTTCACCATCCTTCATCTTGAACTTGTTAAGTTGACTTTGAAGCACATCCAACTTGGATTCCTTGATGGAGTCTGTACCTTCGTGCATGTCAATCAAAGTGTCCCAAATTTCCTTTGCATTTTCAAGACAGCTGATTTTGTTGAATTCTTCGGGGCACATTCCGTTGAAGAGGATATCACAAGCTTGAGCGTTATATTGCAGCATCTTCAATTCTTTCGTGCTAGCTTCACGGTTCGGTTCTCTCCCATCAAAGAATTCACCTTGCAATCCAATACACACAATAGCCCGTACGGCGGGGTTATGTCCAAGAATATGCATTTTCATCTTATGCTTCCAACTAGCAAAATTAGTACCATCAAAGTAAGGACCTCTTCGGTGATAGTTTCCCTCACTAGACGCCATACTCTTCTAGGTTGTGAAACCAAGGCAATGACTACCAAAAGCTACGGAAATCAAGGCAAATGGATACCAAAGCTCTAATACCACTTGTAGGATCGAAAGTATGTCTAGAGGGTGTGATTAGACTACTTGACCAAATAAAAGCTTAGCCTTTTCCCAATTTTAATTCTTGGCAGTTTTTAGCAAATTAGCACAAGTCAAGCAATCCACCTACACATGCAATTCTAGAGTATAGTAGCGGAGTTTAACACAATTGCATATGAAGGTAAAAGGGAGGAGTTTGAGACGGCAAACGCAATTGACGACACATAAATTTTTGAGCCGTGGTTCCGATAGGTGGTGTGATACGTCTCCAATGTATCTACTTTTCTAAACACTTTTGCCCTTGTTTTGGACTCTAACTTGCATGATTTGAATGAAACTAACCCGAACTGATGATGTTTTCAGCAGAACTACCATGATGTTGTTTTATCTGTAGAAAAGAAAAGTTCACGGAATGACCTGCAAATCCATGGAGGGACTTTTCAGAATTAATAAGAATTTTTGGCAAAAGAACCAGGGCCAGGGGGCCCAAGGCCTGTCCATGAGATAGCCCCCCCCCTAGGGCGCGCCCCCTATCTCGTGGGCCCCCTGTACCTCCTCCGACCTCAACTCCAACTCCATATATACCGTCTCACGGAGAGAAAAATCGAAGAGAAAGTTTCATTGTGTTTTACGATACGGAGCCGCTGCCAAGCCCTAATCTCTCTCGGGAGGGCTGATCTGGAGTCTGTTTGGGGCTCCGGAGAGGGGGATTCGTCGCCGTCATCATCATCAACCATCCTCCATCACCAATTTCATGATGCTCACCACCGTGTGTGAGTAATTCCATCGTAGGCTTGCTGGACGGTGATGGGTTGGATGAGATTTACCATGTAATCAAGTTAGTTTTGTTAGGGTTTGATCCCTAGTATCCACTATGTTCTGAGATTGATGTTGCTATGACTTTGCTATGCTTAATGCTTGTCACTAGGGCCCGAGTGCCATGATTTCAGATCTGAACCTATTATGTTTTCATGAATATATGTGTGTTCTTGATCCTATCTTGCAAGTCTATAGTCACCTATTATGTGTTATGATCCGACAACCCCGAAGTGACAATAATCGGGACACTTCTCGGTGATGATCGTAGTTTGAGGAGTTCATGTATTCACCATGTGCTAATGCTTTGGTCCGGTTCTCTATTAAAAGGAGGCCTTAATATCCCTTAGTTTCCACTAGGACCCCGCTGCCACGGGAGGGTAGGACAAAAGATGTCATGCAAGTTCTTTTCCATAAGCACGTATGACTATTTACGGAATACATGCCTACATTACATTGATGAACTGGAGCTAGTTCTATATCACCCTATGTTATAACTATTGCATGAGGAATCGCATCCGGCATAATTATCCATCACTGATCCATTGCCTATGAGATTTTCATATATTGTTCTCCGCTTAATTACTTTTCCGTTGCTACTGTTACAACTACTACAAAAACCCAAAAACATTTACCTTTATTGTTGCTACTATTACGTTTACTATCATACCACTCTTGCTACTAAATATCTTGCTGCAGATACTAAGTTATCCAGCTGCGGTTGAATTGACAACTCAACTGCTAATACTCGAGAATATTCTTTGGCTCCCCTTGTGTCGAATCAATAAATTTGGGTTGAGTACTCTACCCTCGAAAGCTGTTGCGATCCCCTATACTTGTGGGTTATCAAGACTAATTTCTAGTACCATTGCCGGGGAGCATAGCTCTATTCTCTGAGTCACTTGGGATTTATATCTGTTGATCACTATGAAGAACTTGAAAGATGCTAAGACCAAGATTTTGCCCTCAACTACGAGGGGAGGTAAGGAACTGCCATCTAGCTCTGCACTAGATTCTCCTTCCGTTATTAGTAGGCTTGCTACACCTAAACCTGCTACTGCTATGAATTCTGATATGTCACATGTTATTGATGATGCCACTTCTGCTATGAATGATGAAACTACTTCTGTGCGTGATACTACTTTGCCATTAGGTGAATTTCTAGATGAACAACTTGCTAGAGTTAGGGGGAATGAAAATATTGAAGATGCTATTGATGATAGTGATGATGAACGTTCCCCCAATGATTATGTATTACCTGTTGTTCCTAAGGGTTATGTTATGAACAAAGAAGCTGCTTAAGCTATTCTTGCTTGCAATGATAGATCTGATCTTAAGAAATTATTATCTAAATGGAAGCAGCAGTCTCTTAATGCTAGAATGAAACCTGATCCTACTTTTGCTACTTCACATATCTGTGTTACTGATGAGGATTATGAATTCTCTGATGATCCTGATATTATTACTTTAGTTGAATCTGATCCTTTTTATGGCCTTGAATCTGAAATTGTTGTGGCACATCTTACCAAGTTGAATGATATAGCTACCCTATTTACTCATGATGAGAAGTCTCGCTATTTATATATCCTTAAGATATTTCCATTCTCATTAAAGGGTGATGCTAAGACTTGGTATAATTCTCTTGCTCCTGGTTGTGTGCGTAGTCCCCAGGATATGATTTATTACTTCTCTGCTAAATATTTCCCTGCTCATAAGAAACAAGCTGCCTTGCGGGGAATATATAATTTTGTGCAAACCAAAGAAGAGAGTCTCCCACAAGCTTGGGGGAGGCTTCTCCGGTTGCTTTATGCTTTGCCTGATCATCATATTAAGAAAAATAAAATACTTGATATCTTTTATAATGGACTAACCGATGCTTCCAAGGACCACTTGGATAGTTGTGCTGGTTGTGTTTTCAGGGAAAGAACAGTCGACGAAGCTGAAATATTATTGAACAATATGTTGACTAATGAAAATAATTGGACTCTTCCTGAGCCAGTTCCTGAAGTAATTCCTGAACCAATTGAGCCAACTCCTGAGCCTATTCCTAAACCCACTCAGAAGAAGAGAGGTATTTTATTTCTCAGTCCTGAAGATATGCAAGAGCCAAAGAAATCAATGAAAGAAAAAGGTATTAAAGCTGAAGATGTCAAGAATTTACCACCTATTGAAGAAATACATGGTCTGAATATACCGCCTGAAGAACCACATTGTCTTGATAACCCGACACAGGTAGTAAAGGTAAATTCTCTCTATAGATATGATAAAGTTGAAATACCCTCTACTAAATTTCATAGCCCATGCTTAGATGAATTTGATGACTTTATGGCTAGACAAGAAAGTTTTAATGCTTATGTTGGTAGAGAGTTAAAGAATAATGCTTTCGAGATAGGACGCGTAGGTGATAATTTGGCTAGAGCAAGTGCTCAACACTCAAAATGATTTTCTTGAGGAATTGAATAATAAAAATGACTTTGCTATTAGAGTGGCTACTAGAACCGGTAGAATGACTCAGGAACCTTTGTATCCTGAAGGCCACCCTAAAAGAATTGAACAGGATTCTCGGAATAATAATCTAGATGCTCCTAGTTCTTCTAAGAAGAAGAAAAAGAAGAATGATAGGACTGTGCAAACTTCTAGTGAACATAATATAAAAACACCTGAGAACCCCAATAATATTTCTATCTCCGATGCTGAAACACAATCCGGAGATGAACATGAACCTGACGATAATGCTAATAATGATGTTCATGTAGATGCTCAACCTAGTAACACTAATGATGTAGAGATTGAACCTGATGTTGATCTTGATAACCCACAATTAAGAAACCAACATTATGATAAGAGAGATTTTGTTGCTAGGGAGCATGGTAAAGAAAGAGAACCATGGGTTCAGAAACCCATGCCCTTTCCTCCTAAACCATCCAAGTCAAAGGATGAGGAGGATTTTGAGCGCTTTGCTGAAATGATTAGAGCTATTTTCTTGCGTATGCGCTTAACTGATATGCTTAAAGTAAATCCTTATGCTAAGTATATGAAGGATATAATCACAAATAAAAGAAAGATACCAGAAGCTGAAATTTCCACCATGCTTGCTAATTACACTTTTAAGGGTGGAATACCAAAGAAACTTGGAGATCCGGGTGTTCCAACTATACCATGCTCCATTAAAAGAAATTATGTTAGAACTGCTTTATGTGATCTTGGAGCCGGTGTTAGTGTTATGCCTCTCTCTTTATATCGTAGACTTGAATTGAATAAGTTGACACCTACTAAAATATCTTTACAAATGGCTGATAAATCAACCGCTATACCTGTCGGTATTTGTGAGGATGTGCCTGTTGTGGTTGCAAATGTCACTATCTTAACGAACTTTGTTATTCTTGATATTCCTGAGGACGATAGTATGTCTATTATCCTTGGTAGACCTTTTCTTAATACTGCAGGGGCTGTTATTGATTGCAACAAAGGCAATGTCACCTTTCATGTTAATGGCAATGAGCATACGGTACACTTTCCGAGGAAACAATCTCAAGTTCATAGCATCAATTCTATTGAAAAAGTTCCAACTATCATTTTTGGAGGTTTTGAATTTCCTCTCCCTACTGTCAAGAAAAAGTACAATATTCTTATTGTTGGGGATTTTCATATCCCCATTGAGGTAACTTTGTGTTATTCGAAATTTCTCCAGTTCCGTGTTATTCGGAATGAGTTTGTTAACAAGACTTGATCAACCTTGTTAGCGGGTTCATTTTGATGACCACGAGATGGATGAAACTAGAAGGCACAACCTTCTGTACCCTCTTTTTACTTTCTGTTATTTAGATTAAATAAAGCAAAAATAGTATTATCCGTCTGTTTTCTGAATTATCCGTGTAATAAAAAATAGTCCGAAAATAAAAGTGCTCCATATGCCCTGCAAATTTAGTATGATTTTTTCTGGAATATTTGAGGATTTTAGGCACTGAAAACACTGCAGGAGGGCCAAGCACTAGGCCACGAGAGAGGAGGCCCCCCCTGTAGGGCGCGCCCCCTGTCTCGTGGGCCCCTGGTGGCTCCCCTCCACTTATGCCAGCACCCACACACTCTATCTTCTACCCCAAAAAAATCCCCATCCAGCTCAAGCACGAGTTCTAGCTCGTTTTGCTGCGATTTTTGATCTCTTAGCTCAAAGCTCCATTCACAAAACTGCTTTGGGAGATTGTTGCTTGGTATGTAACTCCTCCATTGGTCCAATTAATTTTTGTTTTAGTGCTTTATTCATTGCAAATCCTTGTTGTCTTGGTGACCCTGTTCTTGAGCCTGCATGTTAAACTTTTGAGGTCCCAAGTAATTCTAATGCATGATATGGGCTCTAGGCACTTGTAAGAGTAGTTGCTATCAATCTTGTTTAGTTTTATGCACTTTTATTTTGAAGTTACTAAAATTTCAGAAATTTTCAGAAAAAGAAATATGCTTAGGAGAATGTATCAAGGTGGTTCCTCGGCAAAGAAAGGGCCAAGGATTGCTATACGTGAGCAAGATGTTGAATTGCCGAGGAATGCATGTGTACGAGCCTGTGAGTGGCCATCCGATGATTTTATGATTAAAGCAGGCTTCAAGGAGGAATTTATGCAACCCGTGTGGCTAATTTTCTTAATATAGCTCCGCGAGAAGGAGATATGTTAATGCCTCCTGTTTATTTGGATAAAGAAGCTATGTTTAGTCATCATTTTCTTGAGAGGAATGTACAATTCCTCCATTATCGACTAATCTATGATAGACGCAACGTCGTCCCTGTCACTTTTCCTGCTCCCTATCTTTTTGATTATCAGGTAAGAGGAGGATATGTTGTCACCAGGGAAGAAGCCACTGAATATGAGAGGGGAATGGAGGCAGCTCGCCAACACGCTGCTGCCCAGGAGGCTGTTGCCTCTACATCTCAGTACAATCCCAGTTTCACTTATGGATATCAGCCAGGCGGTCCTTGGTATTAAACCAACTTAGGCCAAAAGCCTAAGCTTGGGGGAGTACGTATTTCTCACGGACTTTACATTCATGTTCACACACTAGTCGTCGGTGCTCATACTCTTTCATTGTATTATCCATGCTAGTTTAAATTTCTTTTTCTAGTTTTCTTCTTGTGTGTTTGATAAACCTTAAGAAAAACCAAAAAAATTAGTTAGTTTAATTTCCTTTCTTGTAGTAGAAATTAAAATGAAAACCCAAAAAGATTTCTAGTTCTTCTTTTACTTGTTGGGAGCTTTCCCGTGTAGATAGTTTTATTTTCTTTTCTTTCCTTTGGGGGTCGAGAAGACCTTATTGAAAATGCTTAGTGGATCTCATATGCATGATCGTTTATTTAATTAGAGACCATATTACTTGTCTTCTCTCTTGAGTTGAATGCTTGCAGATTCCAGCTTAGTCCAATGCACATGCACTCTTATTATTATACACTTCGTTCGGTTGTGCAAGTGAAAGGCAATAACGATGATATATGATGGACTTATTGGGATGAGAAAAGCTGGTATGAACTCAACCTCTCTTGTTTTTGTAAATATAATGATTCATCGTTCCTGAGTCAGCTATTATCAAGTAAACATATTTGCAATGACATTTAGAGATTATAGTTGCTTGTGTCATGCTTGATTAGCTATGAGTTATAATGGTTCACCTTGCGTGCCAACATGCTATTAGAATGATTATGATGAGGTATGATGGGATGGTATCCTCCTTTAAATGAATTGAGTGACTCGACTTGGCACATGTTCACGCATGTAGTTGAATAAAATCAACGCAGCCTTCATGATATTTATGTTCATGGTGGATTATATCCTACTCATGCTTGTACTTGGTGTGAATTAATTTTAATGCATGCTTACGACTGTTGTCGCTCTCTCAGTTGGTCGCTTCCCAGTCTTTTGCTAGCCTTCACCTGTACTAAGCGGGAATACTGCTTGTGCATCCAAACTCCTTAAACCCTAAAGTTGTTCCATATGAGTCCACTATACCTTCCTATATGCGGTATCTACCTGCCGTTCCAAGTAAATTTGTATGTGCCAAACTCCAAACCTTCAAATGAAATTCTGTTTTGTATGCTCGAGCAGCTCATACAACAACTAGGGCTGCCTATATCTTCCATGCTAGGTGGATTATTCTTAGAGGAATGGACTCCGCTCCTCATTCACGAGAAAGGGTCGGTAACCGGGATGCCCAGTCCCATGATCCAAATAGATCAAAGAAAATCAAAATAATTAAAAAAAACTCCCCCAGGGCTGTTGTATGTTGGAGGCACTCGTTGTTTCGAGCAAGCCATAGATTGATGCTTGTTGGTGGTTGGGGGAGTAGAAACCCTTACCATTCTGTTTGGGAACTGCCTATAATGCATTTAGTGTGGAAGATACAGCCATCTCATAGGTGTTGTGTTGATAGCAAAGCTATGCCGCTCAAAATTTTATTCAATCTCTATTTTAAAATCGAGCTCTGGCACCTCTACAAATCCCTGCTTCCCTCTGCGAAGGGCCTATCTATTTACTTTTATGTTGAGTCATCACCCTTCTTATTAAAAAGCACCCGCTGGAGAGCACACTGTCATTTGCATTCATTATTATTGGTTTATATTGGGTATTACTTGACTGGATCTCTTTTACCATGAATTACAATGTTTAGTCAGTCCTTCATCTTTAAAGGTGCTCTGCATTTATGTTTTGCGGTCTCAGAAAGGGCTAGCGAGATACCATTTTTGTTATATCATGTTATGATTATTTTGAGAAAGTGTTGTCATCCGAGTTTTATTATTATGACTCGCTAGCTGATTATGTTATTGATATGAGTAATTGTGAGACCTATGTGTTATTGTGAGTATGGTTAGTTTGTAATATTTGCTGAAACTTGAATGCTGGCTTTTCATGCTTACAACAACAAGAGCAAACAGAGTTTGTAAAAGTATTTCTTTTTCACTTTCAGTTTATCAACTGAATTGCTTGAGGACAAGCAAAGGTTTAAGCTTGGGGGAGTTGATACGTCTCCAACGTATCTACTTTTCCAAACACTTTTGCCCTTGTTTTGGAATCTAACTTGCATGATTTGAATGAAACTAACCCAGACCGACGCTGTTTTCAGCAGAACTACCATGATGTTGTTTTATGTGTAGAAAAGAAAAGTTCTCGGAATGACTTGCAAATCCACGGAGGGACTTTTCAGAATTAATAAGAATTTTTGGCGAAAGAATCAGGTCCAGGGGGCCCAAGGCCTGTCCACGAGACAGGGGGGCGCCCTCCCCCCCTAGGGCGCACCCCCCTATCTCGTGGGCCCCCTGGACCTCCTCCGACCACAACTCTAACTCCATATATACCGTCTCGCGGAGAAAAAAATTGGAGAGAAAGTTTCATCGCCTTTTACGATACGGAGCCGCTGCCAAGCCCTAATCTCTCTCGGGAGGGCTGATCTGGAGTCCGTTCGGGGCTCCGGAGAGGGGGATTCGTCGTCGTCGTCATCATCAACCATCCTCCATCACCAATTTCATGATGCTCACCGTCGTGTGTGAGTAATTCCATCGTAGGCTTGCGGGATGGTGATGGGATGGATGAGATTTACCATGTAATCAAGTTAGTTTTGTTAGGGTTTGATCCCTAGTATCCACTATGTTCTGAGATTGATGTTGCCATGACTTTGCTATGCTTAATGCTTGTCACTAGGGCCCGAGTGCCATGATTTCAGATCTGAACCTATTATGTTTTCATGAATATATGTGTGTTCTTGATCCTACCTTGCAAGTCTATAGTCACCTATTATGTGTTATGATCCGACAACCCCGAAGTGACAATAATCGGGACACTTCTCGGCGATGACCGTAGTTTGAGGAGTTCATGTATCCACCATGTGTTAATGCTTTGGTCCGGTTCTCTATTAAAAGGAGGCCTTAATATCCCTTAGTTTCCACTAGGACCCCGCTGCCATGGGAGGGTAGGACAAAAGATGTCATGCAAGTTCTTTTCCATAAGCACGTATGACTATTTACGGAATACATGCCTACATTACATTGATGAACTGGAGCTAGTTCTATATCACCCTATGTTATAACTATTGCATGAGGAATCACATCCGGCATAATTATCCATCACTGATCCATTGCCTACGAGATTTTCATATATTGTTCTCCGCTTAATTACTTTTCCGTTGCTACTGTTACAGCTACTACAAAAACCCAAAAACATTTACCTTTATTGTTGCTACTATTACCATTACTATCATACCACTCTTGCTACTAAATATCTTGCTGCAGATACTAAGTTATCCAGGTGTGGTTGAATTGACAACTCAACTGCTAATACTCGAGAATATTCTTTGGCTCCCCTTGTGTCGAATCAATCAATTTGGGTTGAATACTCTACCCTCGAAAGCTGTTGCGATCCCCTATACTTGTGGGTTATCATGGTGCTATCGTACATCCATGTTGATGGAGACTTCAACCCACGAAGGGTAATGGCTGCGCGAGTCCATGGAGGGCTCCACCCACGAAGGGTCCATGAAGAAGCAACCTTGTCTATCCCACCATGGTCGTCGTCCACGAAGAACTTGCCTCGCTAGGGGTAGATCTTCATGAAGTAGGAGATCTCATTGCCCGTACAAACTCCTTGGTTCAACTCCACAATCTTGTCGGAGGCTCCCAAGTGACACCTAGCCAATCTAGGAGACACCACTCTCCAAGAAGTAACAAATGGTGTGTTGATGATGAACTCCTTGCACTTGTGCTTCAAATGATAGTCTCCCCAACACTCAACTCTCTCTCACAGGATTTGGATTTGGTGGAAAGAAGATTTGAGTGGAAAGCAACTTGGGTAAGGCTAGAGATCAAGATTCTTATGGTAGGATTGGAATATCTTGACCTCAACACAAGTGTAGGTGGTTCTCTCTCAGAAAATGTAAGTTGGAAGTGTAGGCATGTTCTGATGGCTCTCTCCACGAGTGAAGAGGGGGTGGAGGGGTATATATAGCCTCCACACAAAATCTAACCGTTGCACACAACTTACCAATCTCGGTGGGATCGAATTGTGAAACTCGGTCGAACCGATTCAGCAAATCTAGTGACCGTTAGGATTTTCGATGGGACCGACATGCAACTCGGTAGGACCGATATGGTTAGGGTTAGGGCATAACGTAATCTCGGTGAGACCGATTACACAAACTCGGTGAGACCGATTTTGGTAATAAGCTAACCAGAGAGTTGGTCAGGCAAACTCGGTGGGACCGATTCGCTCATCTCGGTGAGACCGAAATGTTACGAAAGGGAAACAGATAGTTTGCATTGCAGTCTCGATGGGACCGATCGCTCATCTCGGTGGGACCAAAACGTTACAAAGGGAAATAGAGAGATTACAATCCCATCTCGGCGAGACCGAGATCCCTATCGGTGAGACCGATTTGCCTAGGGTTTGTGGCAGTGGCTATGACATCTGAACTTAGTGGCGCCGGATAGAAAGAATCGGTGGGGCCGAGTTTGACTTTTGGTTTAGGTCATATGTGGATGTGAGAAAGTAGAGGTCATATGTGGATGTGAGAAAGTAGTTAAGGGCTTTGGAGCATATCACTAAGCACTTTGAGCAAGAACCTCATTGAGCAACACCTCATCCATCCTTGATAGTATTGGCTTTTCCTATAGACTCAATGTGATCTTGGATCACTAAAATAGAAAATGTAGAGTCTTGAGCTTTGAGCTTGAGCCAATCCTTTTGTCTTTAGCATTTTGAGGGGTCCACTTTTCTCATCCATGCCATGCCAATCATTGAGCTTTCCTGAAATATCTACCTTGAAATAGCATTAGCTCAATGAGCTATATGTTGTTAGGAATTACCAAAACCACCTAGGGATAGTTGCACTTTCAACCGTTTGTATAGCACCTCGTTGTACCAGTGAAAACTCAACAAAACTTTTGTGAGATCCGATAGTATAAGAAAAGCCAATCCTTACTTTAAGTACTGTTGCAAACCCATTCATACTTTGTTATTTCATTATACCTACTGTACTCTAACTTTACCATGACTTATACACCCCGATACAATCCATAGATTCATCAAAATAAGCACACAATGCAACGAAAACAGAATTTGTGAAAAACAGAATAGTCTGTAAAGACACGAATTTTACTCATACTTCTGTAACTCAAAACATTCTGAAATATTAGGACAATGTAGGCAATTGGTATATCAATCTTTTTTTAAAAAATAGAAGCTTTTGTTGCTTCTCTGAATTTTAACAACTGCTACTGGACGCAAAACTTTCTATTTCCCAACAAGATCAAATCAACTATCACCCAACATGATCCTAAAGTCTTTACTTGGCATGAACACTAATTAAAACATAAAACACAATCATAACAGTAGAATAATTGTGCAAACACTCAAGAACAAGAAGAAAAAGACAAAAATAAATGTTATTCATTGGGTTGCCTCCCAACAAGTGCTATCGTTTTATGCCCCTAGCTAGGCATAATGCATAGATTCAATGATGCTCACATAAAAGACAAGAATTGAAGCACAAAGAGAGCATCATAAAAAATGTGACAAGCATATTTAAATCTCACATACTTCCTATGCATAGTCATTTTATAAGCAAAAAATTATCAAGGCTAGCAAAAACTAGCATATGCAATGAAGAAGAAAGAAATAATAGTAACGAGAGGTAATTTAGTAAGATGAAAATTTCTACAACCATATTTCCCTCTCTCATAATAATTACATGTGGGATCATATTCAAACTCAGAAATATAGCTATCACATAACATATTCTCTACATGATCCACATGCATGCAAAGTTGAGACTCTTCCAAAATAGTGGGATTATCATCAAATAAAGTCATGACCTCTCCAAGCCCATTTTTATCAAAAAAATCATAAGATTGACCATTCTCCAAAATAGTGGGATCATTATTATCTAAAGTTAGAACTCTTCCAAACCCACTTTCAGTATTATCGTAAACATATTTATCATGAGTCTTAAATAATTTTCAAGATCATAAGAAGAATCACCCCAATCATGATCACCCCAATAAGTAGTGCAGATATCAAAAGTAGCATCCCTAAGCTTGGGGTTTTGCATATCATCATTACAATCATGCTTTTCATCCAAGGAGATATCGTGAATCACTTTATAAATTTCTTCTTTTAACACTTCATCACAATTTTCAGATTCATGAATCTCAAGCAAAACTTCATAAAGATAATCTAGTGAACTCAATTCACTAGCAATTGGTTCATCATAATTGGATATTTTAAAAAGATTAGTAAGTGGATTGGGATCCATATTAATATATTTTTAGCAAGCGAAGATGCAAGCAAATAGAAGACACATGGCAACACAAGCAAAGATAGCAAACGAGCAAAAAGGCAATGGAAAATAATTTTTGAGCTTTTCGCAAAAGCGTTTTAAAAGTGGGGGAGATGAAAATGAGATACAAATGGAAAATAATGTAAATTGCAAGGAGATGAGATTTTTGATTAGGAACCTGATAGATGTTGATCATGTCTCCCCGGCAGCAGTGCCAGAAATTCCTTTTTATTGCTTGTATCTGCATTGGTATTTCCCCAAAGAGGAAGGGATGATGCGGTATAGAAATGGCAAGTATTTCCATCAGTTATGAAACCAAGGTTATCAATCCAGTAGGAGAACCAAGCAACACTATGTAAACAGAACCTGCACACAATGAACAAGTTCTTGCAACCCAACGCGTAAGAGGGCTTGTCAATCCCTCCTCGGTAAAATGGATAGATTAAATTGTATGAGATTGGATAAATAGATCTGATAAAAACACAAAATAAAATAAATAAAGAAAAAGTGCAGAAAGGTATTTTGGGGATTACGGAATAATATATCTGAAAACAATATCATAGAAAATAGACCTACGGGTCGTAGATTTCACTAGTGGCTTCTCTCGAGAAAATAGCATACGGTTGGTAAACAAATTACTGTTGGGCAATTGATAGAGCAAATAATTATTATGATATCCAAGGCAATGATCAAATACATAGGGATCATGTCCAAGATTTGTAGACCTACTCCTGCCTGCATCTACTACTATTACTCCACACATTGACCGCTATCCAGCATGCACCTAGTGTATTAAGTTCATGGAGAAACGGAGTAATGCAATAAGAACAATGACATGATGTAGAAAAGATCTATTCATGTAGGAATAGACCCCGTCTTTTTATCCTTAATAGCAACAATACATGTGTGCCTTGCTACCCCTTCTATCACTGGGTGAGGACACTGCAAGATCGAACCCAGCACAAAGAACATCTTCCCCGTTGCAAGAAAAATCAATCTAGTTGGCCAAACCGAACCAAAGTTACAGAGAAGAAATACAAGGCTATAAACATGCATATAAGAGATCAAAGAAGACTCAAATAATATTCATGGATATAGATCTGATCATAAACTCGCAATTCATCGGATCCCAACAAGCACACCGCAAAAAGTCATTACATCAAATAGATCTCCAAGAACATCGAGGAGAATATTATATTGAGAATCAAAAAGAGAGAAGAAGCCATCTAGCTACTGTCTACGGACCCGTAGGTCTGTGGTGAATTACTCACGCATCATCAAAGGAGCACCAATGAGGATGATGAACCCCTTTTTTATCGTGTTTCCCTCCGGCAAGGTGCTGGAATAGAGTTCTAGATTGGATCTCGTGGTTCTGGAACTTGCCTTGGCTGGAATTGTTTTTCATCGACTCCCCGTGGGTTTATGGAATATCTAAGTATTAATTGAGCTAAGAGGCAGTGGAGGAGGTCTTCGTGGGCCCCACCACCCATCAGGGCACGCTAGGGGCCTCTAGAGCGCCCTGGTGGGTGATGGACCCCATGGGCCTCCCCGCACATGCTTCCTTGTCTCTCAAGTTTTCTTCTAGTCCAAAAAAATCTCCAAAAGTTTCATGGCATTTGGACTTCGTTTGGTACTGATATTCTACAAAGTAAAAAATAAGCAAAAAAATAGCAACTGGCACTAGGCACTATGTCAATAGGTTAGTCCCAAAAAATGATATAAAGTTGCTATAAAATGATTATAAAACATCCAGGAATGATAATATAACAGCAAGGAACAATCAAAAATTATAGATACATTGGAGACGTATCAACATCTCCGAGCTTAATTCCTTCTCGTCCTCGAGTAGGTAATGATAAAAACATAATTTTTGATGTGGAATGCTGCCTAACATGTTCATCACATATTCTTTTCTTTTGTAGCATGGACATTTGTAATTTTAGATGATTCAAAGTAATAGTCTATATTTGACATGAAGACTTCAATACTCAGGCATATCAACAAGCAACCGTGTCTTCCAAAATAACAACACCAAGGAAAGTTATCCCTAGCCCATTATGCTCAATCATTGATCCATTCATGAGACACACTCGAATATTAGCTACATCTAATGCACAAGTATGATCATAGTGCTCCCTAGTTGGTGCTTTATAAGAGAAAATGGAGACTCAAATAAAAATTGCATAAAGTAAATAGATAGGCCCTTTGCAGAGGGAAGAACAGATTTGTAGAGGTGCCACAGCTCAAAGCTTAAATTGAGAGATAAAATTTTGAGAGGCATACTTTTCCCATCAATGAAAACAACTGAAAAGTTCCCAATACTTTCCATGCTAGATATATCATAGGAGATTCCCAAACATAAAATAAAGTTTATTCCTTTTCCACCATTCTTCAACAATCCATGGCTAGCTGAATCCACGGGTGCCTTCCATACCAACACTTTCCAAGGAATTTATTATTTGACAACATAAAGTAAATTTATTTTTCATAACGGGACCGGGCATCCCTATTACCGCCACACTCTCGTGCAATGACAAGTAATAAACACTCATCTTGAGAATAACACATCTAGCATGAAAAAATATTGGCCATTCCCCACTTCTTCATGAGCGGTACGGGCACACAAAAAGGAAATTAATTTTGAAAATTAGAGTTGGCACATGCAAACTTACTTGGAACGACACGGAAATACCGCATATAGGTAGGTATGGTGGACTCATATGGAAAACTTGGTTTAAGGATTTTGGATGCACAAGTAGTATTTCTACTTAGTACAAGTGGAGGCTAGCAAAAACATTGAGAAGCAACCAACTAAGAAACGAAAATTCTCATAAATGAGCATTAAGCATAACTAACACCGAATAATGCACCACAAGTAGGATGTAATTTCATTGCATAGCTATTGACTTTGATGCTTGCATAGGGAATCACAAACTTTAACACCAATATTCTTACTAAAGCATAATTACTCATCAACATGACTAACATATTGCTATCATCATATCTCTAAACTATTACAAAGAATCAAGTTTATTTTGTCCAATGATCTTCATGAAAGTTTTTATTATATCACCCTTGAATATCTATCACTTTGGGACTAATTAATATATTGCCTTTGCTAATAGCAAGCTCTCAAACAAATTTAAGTGAAGAACATGAGCATAATTTTTTTTTCATCTCCCAAAATAATATAAGTAAAGCATGAGAGAATATTTCTTCAAAATATACTAACTCTCCAATTAATCTAAGTGAAGCATGAGAGTATTTCTTCAAAAATTAAAGCACTGTCGTTCTTAAAAAGATATGAGTGAAGCACTAGAGCAATTCAACGGCTCAGAGAATTTAAGTGAAGCACATAGAGAGATTCTAAAAAATTATAGCATCATTATGGCTTTCTCAAATAGGTGTGTCCAGCAAGGATAATTGCGACAAACTAAAAATCAAAACAAGCAAAGACTCTTATAATACAAGATGCTCCAAGCAAAACTCATGATATGTGATGAATAAAAAAATAGCTCCAAGTAAAATTACCGATGGTCATTAGAAGAAAGAGGGGATGCCTTACAGGGCATCCCCAAGCTTAGGTGCTTGGTTGTCCTTGAATATTACCTTGGGGTGCCATGGCCCATGGGGCATCCCCAAGATTAGGGTCTTGACACTCCTTATTCCATCATCCATCGTGATCTCACCCAAAACTTGAAAACTTCAATCACACAAAACTCAACAAAACTTTCGTGAGATCCGTTAGTATAAGAAAACAATTCCTTACTTTAAATACTGTTGCAAACCCATTCATATTTTGATATTGCATTATACCTACTGTATTCTAACTTTACCATGGCTTATACCCCCGGATACAATCCATAGATTCATCAAAATAAGCACACAATCCAACCAAAATAGAATCTGTCAAAAACAGAATAGTCTGTAAAGATGCGAATTTTACTCATACTTCTGTAACTCAAAACATTTTGAAACATTAGGACAACGTAGGCAATTGGTATATCAATTTTTTTAAAAACAAATTAGAAGGTTTCATCGCTTCTATGAATTTTAACAATTCTGCTACTAGACGCAAAAGTTTCTATTTTCCAACAAGATCAAATCAACTATCACCCAACATGATCCTAAAGTCTTTACTTGGCACGAAAACTAATTAAAACATAAGAACACAATCATAACAGTAGCATAGTTGTGCAAACACTCAAGAATAGGAAGAAAAAGACAAAAATAAATGTTATGCATTGGGTTGCCTCCCAGCAAGCGCTATCGTTTTATGCCCCTAGCTAGGCATAATGCATGGATTCAATGATGCTCACATAAAAGAAAAATTGAAGCACAAAGAGAGCATCATAAAACATGTGACAAGCATATTTAAATCTAACATACTTCCTATGCATAGTCATTTTATAAGCAAAAAAAATTATCAAGGCAAGCAAAAACTAGCATATGCAAGGAAGAAGAAAGAAACAATAGGAATCTCAACATAACGAGAGGTAATTTAGTAAGATGAAAATTTCTACAACCATATTTCCCTCTCTCATAATAATTACATGTGGGATCATATTCAATCTCAACATTATAGCTATCACATAACATATTCTCTACATGATCCACATGCATGCAAAGTTGACACTCTTCCAAAATAGTGGGAGTATCATCGAATAAAGTCATGACCTCTCTAAGCCCACTTTTATCAAAAAATTAATAAGATTGATCATTCTCCATAATTGTGGGATCATTATTACCTAAAGTTGGAACTCATCCAAACCCACTTTCAATATTATCATAAACATATTCATCATGAGGCTTAAATAATTTTCAAGATCATAAGAAGAATCACCCCAATCATTATCATTGCAATAAGTAGTGCACATATAAAAATTAGCATCCCCAAGCTTGGGGTTTTGCATATTATTAGCACAATTGATAGTAATAGAATTTATAATATCATCATTAAAATCATGCTTTTCATTCAAGGAGATATCGTGAATCACTTTATAAATTTCTTCCTTTAACACTTCATCACAATTTTCAGATTCACGAATCTCAAGCAAAACTTCATAAAGCTAATCTAGTGAACTCAATTCACTAGCAATTAGTTCGTCATAATTGGATCTTTTAGAAGATTAGAAAGTGGATGGGGATCCATATTAATAGATTTTTAGCAAGTGAAGATGCAAGCAAATAGAAGAGACATGGCAATACAAGCAAAGATAGCAGACGATCAAAAAGGCAAATGGAAAAATATTTGGGTGCTTTTCGAAAAAAGGTTTTAGAAGTGGGGGAGATGAAAACGAGAGGAAAATGGAAAATATTGTAAATTTCAAGGAGATGAGATTTGTGATTAGGAACCTGATAGATGTTAATGATGTCTCCCCGGCAGCGGCGCCAGAAATTCCTTTTGGTTGCTTCTATCTACGTCGGTATTTCCCCAAAGAGGAAGGGATGATGCAGTATAGCAATGGCAAGTATTTCCCTAAGTTATGAAACCAAGATTATATCAATCCAGTAGGAGAACCAAGCAACACTTTGTAAACGGAACCTGCACACAAAGAACAAATCCTTGCAACCCAACGCGTAAGAGGGTTTGCCAATCCCTCCTTGGTAAAAATGATAGATTAAATTTTATGACATTGGATAAATAGATATAATAAAAATACAAAATAAATAAAGAAATAAAAAGTGCAGCAAGGTATTTTTGGGTTTTTGGAATAATAGATCTGAAAACAATATGATAGAAAATAGACCCGGGGGGCGTAGATTTCACTAGTGGCTTCTCTCGAGAAAATAACATATGGTGGGTAAACAAATTACTGTTGGGCCACTGATAGAAGAGCAAATAATTATGATGATATCCAAGGCAATGATCAAATACATAGGCATCACATCCAAGATTAGTAGACCAACTCATGCCTGCATCTACTACTATTACTCCACACATCGACTGCTATCCAGCATGCATCTAGTTTATTAAGTTCATGGAGAAACGGAGTAATGCAATAAGAACGATGACATGATGTAGACAAGATCTATTCATGTAGGAATAGACCCCATCTTTTTCTCATTAATAGCAACGATACAAGCTTGCCTCGCTACCCCTTCTGTCACTGGGTGAGGACACCGCAAGATCGAACCCATCACAAAGCACATCTTCCCATTGCAAGAAAAATCAACCTAGTTGGCCAAACCAAACCAAAGTGTCAGAGAAGAAATATGAGGCTATAAGTAATCATGCATATAAGAGATCAAAGAAGACTCAAATAATATTCATGGATATAGAGCTGATCATAAACTCGCACTTCATCGGATCCCAACAAACACACCGCAAAAAGTCATTACATCAAATAGATCTCCAAGAACATCGAGGAGAACATCGTATTGAGAACCAAAAAGAGAGAAAAAGGCATCTAGCTACTGCCTATGGACCCATAGGTCTGTGGTGAACTACTCACGCATCATTGGAGGAGCACCAATGAGGATGATGAACCCCTTCGTGATCGTGTTCCCCTCTGGCAAGGTGCCGGAATAGGGCTCTAGATTGGATCTCTTGGTTTTGGAACTTGCGGCAGCTGGAATTGATTTTCATCGACTCCCTGAGGTTTTCTGGAATATCTGAGTATTTATAGAGCTGAGAGGCAGTGGAGGAGGTCTCCATGGGCCCCACCACCCATCAGGACGCGCCAGGGACCTCTAGGGCTCCCTGGTGGGTAGTGGGCCCCACGGGCCTTCCTAGGCGCTTTCTTGGCTCCCAAGTTCTCTTCTGGTCCAAACAAAATCTCCAAAAAGTTTCATGACATTTGGACTTCGTTTGGTACTGATATTCTGCGAAGTAAAAAAACAAGCAAAAAACAGCAACTGGCACTAGGCACTATGTCAATAGGTTAGTCCCAAAAAATGATATAAAGTTGCTATAGAATAATTGGAAAACATCCAAGAATGATAATATAACAACATGGAACAATAAAAAAATTATAGATACGTTAGAGACGTATCAACCACTTACACCATCTTGAACTTTTTTTGGAGGTTCTGGATCCGCTCTTGAAGAGTCTCGACCTCATCTTGATTGCTCCACTCAAGGCCGTGTTTCTGCCTCGACATCAGCTTTCTTGGAGGAGTGCCAGTGAAGGCAGGAGCTGCGGCCTGGCCTGGATCAAGTGGCTTGGTGATGTAGAACCACTCGCGTTGCTCGATCTTCACTGTCTCGATGAAGGTCCCCTCGAGCCAAATTGGCTTATGGAGCTTGCTGATCATTGCGTCGCCGCACTTGGCGTATTCGGCGGCGCCACTCTTTGGCTTGACACTAAATGTCTTCAGCCACAGGCTAAAGTGCGGCTCGATGCGCAGGAATGCCTCGCACACTATGGTAAAAGTGGTGAGGTGAAGGATGGAATTCGGGGCTACATTGTGGAAATCTAGCCTATAGAAGAATAAGATACCCCGCACGAAAGGATGTAGGGGAAACCCCAAACCTCGTATGAGGTGGCGACGCGCTGGTCGGGCTCTGGGCCTGACAGACGGCGTTGACCGGGATGTACCCCGCCGCGCGTAGCTCAGCGATAATGGTGTCAGTGACCTTGTAGACCACCCACCTCCCCTTTATGTCCGTGTCCGCCATGGGTGCAGATGCAAAAGCTTGGGAGGAGCCGGGCTTGTGGATGAGATGGGAGGTGCAAAGGTTTGGAGGGCTGGGCGCTGAAGCAAAAGTAGAGCACTAGTGTTTGGATTCAATCCCTCCTGCTCTTTATAAACCTGTAAAAGGCAAAGCGTCCCTCCCCTTGCGTCGTAAAAATCGCCACTTTTCGACTCATCGTGCCGTTGTGGCCGCTTGGGAAGAATCAATTGATTGATGATATCCTCTAAAATGTGTGGCACGATCTCTGTTTTGATATGGCGTGCTAGTAAGAGGTTTGCCTCGAACCACGATTCAAACCAGTAATAACCGACACATTACATCATTAGTGGTGGCGCTCCAATAAAGTTGTCAGTAATTGAGTGTCGAGCTCATCTAAGCTAGTCTTCGAGGCTAAGTAAAGTTTACACTTCGGATGAAGGCAGATGCATCTGACCTAGATATGGTCGGGCTTGTTTGGGTCTCCCTAAAAATGATGCCTGATTGAAGGAGCTTGCAAGTTTTGTCTGGTGGCCATCTGAATACATGGAACTTGCCTGCCAAGCCGGAGAACGCCAAGCCGAAGACATTATCTGACGAAGATGGACAACCTCGGCTTCGAAGACAAGTTCGGGGGCTACTGACGATGTCCTGGATTAGGGGGTCCTAGCCCAGCCGGACTAATGTATGGCATGGATTACCAGCTCATTGATGAAGAAAGACTCCGGAGGCCATCAGAATGCGGCGACCGAAGACTCGGCATGAACTCCAAGTTTATTCGACTAGATTCGGCATGCAAATCCTTAGATTGCAACCGACCTTGTGTAATCCTAGATACTCCATGTGCCTATATAAACCAGGAGGTCTAGTCCGTAGAGGGAATCCATCCATACGCCCATTCATCGTACCCCTAGGGTTAGATTAGACCACAACTTACGATCTCGAGATAGATCAACTATGTAATTTGATACCTTCATAATATACACAAGAGCAGGACGTAGGGTTTTACCTCCATAGAGAGGGTCCAAACCTGGGTAATCTTCC
>NC_057813.1:133999148-134002137 GCF_018294505.1 Triticum aestivum
ATTTGCCGGGTTTTGGCACCGACAACCTCATGAACAAATCTCGACGTCGTGCCTTGTGTGATAGCTTGGTCCTCGATAGATTGTCAATCGTCCCGGATTATCTTAACACTAGGTACTCGCATACGTGTAGAGCTGATTTAAGAGACACTTTCATCATTTGTCTCTCATTAATTATATGCAATGTAGACAACATCTAACTTGGAATATTAAAAGATGATGTTGAGGTGAAACACTCGGAAAGGTCTTACAGTTCCTAGTCATGTCCAATTAGAGGCTAACGTGTGGTTGGCCGCGCCACTTTTCACCCGTGAGACTGTCCTTTTTCTCTAGCAGGTTAGTGTGGTCTTTTTGTTTTATATGTGCCAGCTTGGTTTTTTAATGATGTTTCGGTGGTATTTTTCTTCGTATCTATAGAGATACTAAGCTCCCATGATTTGGAGCCCTGTGGTGTTGCAGGGGTTGTGGGGTGGCTGTGTGACCCTCATGTAAGGTTGTTTGTTGGTTAGTTTTATTTCCCCTTCTCTCTTTAATTTTTTACAGGTTTAATTTCATGAGCGCCTATTAAATTTATGAACGTTAAAAGTAAAAAGGTAAATTTTTATCTTCATTAATATTTATTACATTCATTAATATTTTGAAGTTCACAGACATTTTTAAAGTTTATGAACATTTTTTATATTTCAAACTTTTTAATATGCAAACATTTTTTAATCCATGAATATATTCTAAATTCATGAATATTTTTTTGTAAATTCACAATATTCTAAAAATTCTTGAACATATCATAATTGAACTAACCTATTTGTTAAAAAACAGTTCATTTTCTGAGCGAGTGAAAAAAAAGATAACCGACTGAGAGAATAGGGAGTCAAGCTAAGCGAGTGAGAGCTCATGGGCTGATCTATGTGAGTGTTAGAGTAGCAACTCCATGATTTTAGCGTGGAATAGGACCTCTCAAGAGGCTCAAACAACCACCACCAGTTGGCACCAAAACCGACATGTAATTTTAGCGTGGAATAGGACCTCTCAAGAGACACCACAACGATGCACAAAAAAACTTAATTTTCCTTTGGGGAACATAGTCTCCAACAAAAACCCGGCACGATATACAAACGAAAAAACACATACATAACACAAGTCAACATTGATAAAATCCAAATAAAACAACCGACCATAACAATCTACTGGATATAAAAGAATTGATGCCACGAGTGAAGAACGGCGCGGCAAAGCGCGCGTTAGCCTCTAGTATCATGTTGGGTGCTACTAGAGAGGGTTTTTTTAGAGGAGAGTGGAGTTGTTTGGTCCATGGTTGTAGTGTGTTTACTCATTTCGGCCTCGGTCTCAGTCGGTGATCATTGTTTGAGCCCCTTGGGAGCTTTGATTCCGTTTTAAAACCTTGGAATTTCTGCTATGACGTTCACATGCGATGGTCCACGAAGCTCTCGCTCGCTCAACTTAGCTCCATGCTCCACTCGCTCGCTCCACTGTTAACTTGCAAAATGTTGGCTATCATTTTATTTTTGAAAAAGTTAGTTAAATCAAAAGATGTTCATGATTTTTTAAATGACTTTTAAAAATGTTACAAAATAAAAAACAATGAACTTTAAAAAGTGTTTCAGAATATAAAAATATATTCATTGATTTAGAACAATATTCACAAATTTGCAATAAAGTCCATAAATTTAAAAAATGTTAACAGACTTTAAAATGTTCATGAACTTCAAATAAATTCATGAACTTTGAAAATGGTCACTTTTCTGAGACTTGGTTAAGTCTCAGTTGACTGTGACCTAATTACACCCATAAAATATAATTACGCTGTGAAAGTATTGTTCGTTGTTGCAATAATAACAAATTAATAATAGTATTGTACGAATTGAGTCGCACTTATACGTGCATGATCCTTTAGCCTACTTCCGAGATGTCCAGAGGATACAGATGAATAGAATCAGCCCATGGCGCACCAACAGTTGTGTTGCCGGGAGACCTGATGCACTGCCAAACGACGCTGTTGCACTTGAAACCAGAACCAAACCAAACCCGACCATCCATACCCGATCGCCCTTGCGCGTCCGCCTCTTGGCCTCCATGTATGCAAGCTCGTACCACAATGAACTGCTGGACGTGTTTCCGAATCGGTGTAGGCGTGTAGCGTCATTCGTGATGGCTCCACGTCTTCATCTGATATTAATAAAGTGGTCGTATGCATCACCCAGATGAGGACGGGGGCCATCCTCTATTTTTTTAAACGTCTTCATCTGATAAGCACAAGCTAGTTTGCACCGCGTCGATCACTGCCCGGCCACCAGAATGGACGCAGAAGTGCTGGAAGGCCGTGCGGAAATCAGAGACATATAGCTTGATCTTTTTCCTCAGCACCTTCCGTGCAATGAACGAGATCGCAAACAGCAGCTTCTCCGAGGGCGGGAGGACGAGGGGCCCTATTGCCGTGATGTTAGCCGTGAGTGCTTCGCCGGCGACTGCCACAAGGTCCTTGGACAGGTATGCTCCTGTTTCTCCCTCGTCGTCCTCTTTCATGGACAAGCACAGGTAAGCTCTGTCTTGCGCGGCGGTGAGCGTTCGCATGATGTGCGTGAGCCGGAAGCGGGACACGGACCTGGACGTTGACAGCAGCACCGCGGCCGCGCCATGCGGAACAGTGCGGATGGCAGCAGCATCTCCCGGTTCTTGCCGGTATAGTTGAGGAGAGAGGTGGTCTCAGTGGACACCATCAGGGCGCGCGCGCCCCGCGGCGCCGCCTGCAGGAGGTTCCTCGCGACCTCCAGGGAGATCACCCCCGTGTTGCACCCCATCCCCGATATGTGCACGCTACGGATGTCCGCTCTGAGTTTATACTTGTTCACAACCATGTCTGCCAAGCTCGGGGTCGGGCTGCAGTTGGTGATGATTATGTCGATGGCACCAGGACATATGCCCATCTTGGCGAAACAGATCGTCGACGGCTGCAAAGATCACCTGCTCCGCC